>NC_050188.1:23421210-23441210 GCF_008315115.2 Sander lucioperca
ACACACAGACAAACACATACACAAACACGCGTACACATAGACACATAGACACACACACACACTCACAGCACACACACACACACACACACACGACACACACACACACAGACACACACACACACACACACACACACACGACACACACACACAGACACACACACACACACGGCAAAAACCTGAAATCCCCTTTGATCCTGCTTAGAGGCACGCTGGCAGGGAAATGTTGCCTGCCCAACTCTGGACAAAAAAGATAAAACTGGGAACAACAAACTGTACGTTTGGGAAAACCCAGAATCTTGCAACTCTGCCACGAGCAGCTGCTATAAAGGCCGAGCGAGGCTCAGTCATCGTCACTTTCGTGTTTTATTCTGAAGCTTTCCCACTGTTAGCGTCATGAATCTGTGGCTCAGCGCTCATTTCCTGGTAGCAGGGCTGTTTCTGAGCTGCTCGGCTCTCACAAGCGAAGAATGCCAACCCTTGGTCGAGCCTCTGTCTCTGGTTGACCCCTCTATGGTAAGCCCTCGTCTAGTCTCTCCACAGCGCTGCGGAGTGAAGGCCCCAGTAACATAGCTCAAACACAGCGTTCGTCGTGTTTGAGCTATGTTACTGGTTTCTGGTTGCACGGCGTTAGCAGCTAACCACTGGTTTGCGGCAGCTTGTTTAAAGCTAGAGACGCATTCGATTAGCATGAAAACAGGTTAATTTTGCGCCGGAATTGTCCTTTAACCCATTTGTCAAGATGTGCAACACATTCTCACTCCCATCTCGTAAAATACGGACGCTTGGTCAGGTGCCTTTCTCGTTGTTAATGGCGTTAAAAGTCTCCTTTAGCGTCATATAACGTGCTTTATCTTAACACGCTTGGTCGGGACCCTATACAAACTGGGAACTATATTCTCAGAAAGGCGAAGCACTGCTGATCTGCTCGGGGCTTCTCAGGTGCTGCAAAGCATATCACTCCGCCCAAGCAGCAGAAGTAGCACTGCTGCTCTCCCTGGTATGTTATACAAACACTCGCTTCAGACGCTGACAGCCACTGTCCAAATGTCCGTATTTTACGAGTTCGGAGTGAGAACAGGTTGGGATGTGACTGTGTTTCTATCCTACTATCTTTGTTTGGATTAGAAAGTCCTGCAGCTTGGGAAAAGTTTGAAAAATGTCCCAAAAAACTGATCATCGAAGCCCAGGACACGAGTTTGAACTCAGTATTGAGAACTGGTTTCCCCTCAAGCAGCCGTACAGAGGTTTTGCCCGAATAAAATAGCATCTGCTGTCAGTAACTGACTTTGTGTTTGTGTGCAGATGTACGGAAGGTCGAACATCCTGGTGGGTTACGTTGATCATGACCTCTATAAAGGCGTCCTGAAGACGACTGATAGCTCCTGGTTAAATTTTACCGCGTCAACAAGCACCAATGAAGTTGTTATGTCTCAGGGAACCAAGATGTGAGTAAATGAAGTGCAATATCCACTGTACAAATAGACAACTGTGACGGCCCTCCTGCTAGAGCAGGGCCTGCTGTGTGTGTCTCTTAGTGTTTTTCTCTGTGCCTTGCAGGTCCGTGGGCGGTGCCTAAAGGCTCTGACACACCGACCCGACAGCCGACCGTCGGCAGAAAAGGCAGTCGGACTGACTGCCTCCCTGAGTTGGTCAAAAAAGTGCCTCAAAACACACTGAAACGACGCCCACTTGAGTGTACGTTCTGCATGTGCGTGAGACGTAACAGTAGGCAGTGCTAATCTGTATTGTCGCCCAAAAAATGAAAACCGGCAGCTGATTGGACGAACGCGTCACGTGGGTCTGGCTTCTCCGGAATTTCAAAACCGACCATTAATGGTGGCTCGTTTGGAATACGATCTCGTATTTTACCTTAATAGTTCCCTGAAACGTGTTTCTGAAAACATTTTAAGAGAGAAATAGGCCGTGCAGCTGCTGAATCCGTCTTCGTTTCAGATCGACAAAGGTCATTTTGAAAGATTTTCGTCAGATTTTGAGAGGCGTTTTGCCATTATGGTCGGGGAGAAGAAGGCAGACCCACGTGACGCATTCATCCAATCAGCTGCCGGTTTTCATTTTTTGGGCGACAATACAGATTAGCGCCGCCTGCTGTTATGGAGACGTATTACGTCTCGCGCACGCGCAGAACGTACGCTCAAGTCGGCGTTGCTTCGGTGTGTTCTGAGGCACTTTTTGGACCTCGGGGAGACTGATCAGTCCGACTGACTTTTCTGCCGACGGTCGGCCGTCTGGTTGGTGTGTCAGAGCCTTAAAGCGAAACTCACGCCAAAATGCAACCTATAGTCTTTTTGTGAATGTACCCGAGTCAAACATTCGTTTAAAAACATAATTCAGCCCGGTCTCACGGCAGTTTGTGTAAATGTCACGTTATTTTTTTTTAATCTATTGATCACGGGGACGTTTTTCTCATTTTTTACGTGGTGGCCAGCACGAAAATGTGAAGTAATGTATTTCAATGGGAAGCATATTTCATGGTCACAGCACGAAAACGGTAGGGAGTAGTATAAAGAGCCGAAAATCCGCGCAGGGAGGCTGGTCGGGGGGGTGGATGGGTAAAACATCACAGGACTTTCACCCGGGCGAGCGGGGATCGCGTCCCGTGTGTGGCGTTTAGTTTCCCGTAGTCTTCCTAATCACAACCGTTCCGTTATTGTCGCGCGTCCCCAGCGGCCGTCTCCCAGCGTGTGAGGCGTCCTTTCCCCGTATGGTATTTCGTGCCGTAAAAAAACGAGAAAAACGTCCCCGTGAACACGTATCAATAGATGAAAAATAACGTGACATTTACACAAACTGCCGTGAGACTGGGTTGCATAATTAGGACGGAAACGCCACTTTTAAGATTGACCGTATTGAGAACATTATTTGTGTACACAAATGTGTACACTTTTTAGTAAACTCTGTGAACACAAACAATGTTCTCAATGCTTTCGTTAATGTGTAGAGCCCCTGGTGATACTTGGAGCAAAGTCTCATGTTGTGTCGAGCCTTCTTAGTGTTTTAAAAATAGTGATTTTGATGCGATCATAGTAGTGCCCCTAGCACTCCCATTTAAAAGGCCATTTGACTGAAAACGAAAATACTGCCAATCTTAAAAGTGGCGATTCCGTCCTAATTATGCTTTTAAGGCCGTTACAGACCAACCAGACAACTAGACCGTTGGCATAAAAGGCAGTTGGACTGATCAGTCTCCCCAGGTTGGTCAAAAAAGTTCCTCGGAACGCACCGAAGAGACGAGACGTAATACGTCTCCATAACAGCAGGCGGCGCTAATCTGGATTGTCGCCCAAAAAAATTAAAACCGGAAGCTGATTGGACGAACGCGTCACGTGGGTCTGGCTGCTGCTTACGGATTTTGGATTTTTCAACTGGCCATTAATGGCGACTCATTCAGAATACGATCTCATATTGTACTAAAATAGTTCACCGAAACGTGTTTCTGAAAACATTTTAAGAGAGAAATAGGCCGTGCAGTTGCTGAATCTGTCTTCATTTCAGATCATCAAAGGTCAGTTTAAAAGATTTTCGTCAGATTTTGAGAGACTCTAGTCACGCTCATCCCGCTCGTCATTTCCGGGTGAGTCCCGACTGCCCTGTCTCTGACTGAGCATGTCAAATCGGCCAAAATGAAGGCCGACAGCTCCTCCAACAGACGACGGCACACCGAACACACCGAACAGACTCGAGTCACTGACCTCGCCAGACTGTCCAACGGACGATTATCGGCCCGGTGTGTAGCTGCCTTTAAACAAAGTTTGACTCGGGTACATTTACAAAAAGACCCTAGGTTGCATTTTGGCAAGAGTTACGCTTTAACTTAGCAAGCCAACGTGGATGACAAGTCATAAAACGGCTTTGTAAGAACACAAACTCATCTCTTCATCTTGTCATGTTTTATCAGGAAAAAAACCTGCTTGTCCACATCTGTCAAGGTAACCATTGACGGCAACACTGCAACAACGTCAAGTAAGTTACCCTAATCTGTTTTTTGGAGCCAATGGAGTCGCCCCAGTGCTAGAAATTAGGTTCTTAGGTTTTCAGTCTCACGCTGGGGTTCCACCATAGACAGTATATAAGAATGGACCACCAGATCCCGTGTCTCTGGACGGAGACCAGTGAAGGATATTAGATGTTAGATTTCGCTCGTACCGCTGTTCTCGTAGGGAGTGAATTGAATTGCTCCACTCTGCTGTTATTTCAGCTGCCTGGGGAAACCTAGCGATAGGCGTAGGTTTTGTTTCAACATTGGGGGGTTGGGGGGTTGTGGGGACCAATTATAACCGGGAGCTTTGGGGGTCATCCCCCAGAAAAGGTTCCAGAAAACCTGGACTTTGCCCTGTAAGTAAAAAACGGAAAAGATGTGTGTCGCTGCAGCTAAAATACAGAACATTTGTAAGGGGAGAGAGAAGGGGGAATGACATGTACCAATGACTTGGTAAATCACTATTTCTACACCACTAAAAAGGCTCAAAATATCACCACACTTCCACGGTAGCATAATGAGGGTCCCTACATGTAAACCGAAGCATTGAGAACTTTGTAAGTGTACAGACAGTTTATTACAAAGATAGATTATAAAGACAGTCGCATTTGTGTTTACATTCGGGCGCCATCTTAGAAAACAGTCATGAGCAGTCGAACGACGAACGCTGAGTTTGAGCAATGTTACTGGTTACTGGTTGCACAGCGTTTGTGGCGAACGGTCGACTCATATGTTATTAACCCCTTCATTTTGCGCCGGAATTGTCCTTTAAAGCGTAACTCTTGCCAAAATGCAACTTAGGGTCTTTTTGTGAATGTACCTGAGTCAAACTTTCGTTTAAAAGCATATTTAGGACGGAATCGCCACTTTTAAGATTTACCGTATTCTCGTTTTTCAGTCAAATGGCCTTTTGAATGGGAGTGCTAGGGGAACTTTGATGCTAGCCTCAAAATAGCTATTTTTAAACCACTAAGAAGGCTCGACACAACATGAGACTTTGCTCCAAGTATCACCAGGGGCTCTACACCTTAACGAAAGCATTGACAACATTGTTTGTGTACCCAGAGTTTACTAAAAAGAAAGGTTTTAACAACTCACGTTAGCAGTTGTTTACGCTATCCGCCATTTTCCCAGTCAAAAATAGGCGATCTCCGATGAACGGACTCCACAGGAGGAAATGTCATTCTTATATGAGGCTCCTTTTTCAACTACAAGGTCAATATTATGTTTCACTAACAACAAAACAACGAATTATCCGTGCATTTATATGGAACTAAGCTTTAGGAGCTTTCCATCTTAACTCTCCTCCCTCGACTATTTTTGACTGGCTCGATAGACGACGACCGGAAGAACAACAGCTACAGTGAGTTGCTCAAAAACTTTCTTTTTAGTAAACTCTGGGTACGCAAACAATGTTCTCAATGCTTTCGTTAAGGTGTAGAGCCCCTGGTGATACTTGGAGCAAAGTCTCATGTTGTGTCGAGCCTTCTTAGTGTTTTAAAAATAGCTATTTTGAGGCTAGCATAAAAGTGCCCCTAGCACTCCCATTCAAAAGGCTATTTGACCGAAAAACGAAAATACAGTAAATCTTAAAAGTGGCGCTTCCATCCTAAATATGCTTTTAAACGAAAGTTTGACTCGGGTACATTCACAAAAAGACCCTAGGTTGCATTTTGGCGAGAGTTACGCTTTAAGGCTAAAAAGACAGTTTCTGCTTCAGATTGAGAATAATGGCGTTATTTTGTCTCTCGCCTCAGTCGGCAACACCACCTCAGTGTTCCACATGCTGCCAAGCTGCGACGGCTGTCTGCTCATGAGCATCAACACCACCACCAGAGACCTCGACAAGGCCGCTACCATAATGAAACTCAACGTGGACCTTCCGGGGGGAGAGCTCAATGTCCACTCTCTTTATCTGTTAGGTAGGTAGGAAGGAAGGAGCCTGGGAGAAAATCACATTTTATATCTGAAGCAAACCGTCCATTTGTGTTTGTTTTGTTTCCAGGCAGAGAGGAGACCCTGAAGGACTCGGACCTGGAACGTTTCAAGCAGCAGGCGAGCTGCCTCGGCTTCTCCGGAGAACCAGACTTCCTCTATGACCCCAAAAAAGGTGCTACACCCTTTTTTTGACTTGTCAGATGAAACAACGAAATCAAAGGGCCCTATCATGCATCCGGCGCAGCGTGAAGCCCAACCCAAGTGTCTTTCCTAGTTTAAGACCGACGCAGTTGTCAATTTCTCGTCCGGCGCCCACGTCGTTTAAATAGCAAATGCACCTGTGCCCATCTGTGCGCCCATGGACGTGCTGGTCTTACAGGGAGGTGTGTTCAGGTGCATTCTGGGCGTGCTGGTCTTACAGGGAGGTGTGTTCAGGTGCATTCTGGGCGTGCTGGTCTTACAGGGAGGTGTGTTCAGGTGCATTCTGGGCGTGCTGGTCTTACAGGGAGGTGTGTTCAGGTGCATTCTGGGCGTGCTGGTCTTACAGGGAGATGTGGTCCGGTGCATTCTGGGCGTGCTGGTCTTACAGGGAGGTGTGTTCAGGTGCATTCTGAGCGTGCTGGTCTTACAGGGAGGTGTGTTCAGGTGCATTCTGAGCGTGCTGGTCTTACAGGGAGGTGTGTTCAGGTGCATTCTGGGCGTGCTGGTCTTACAGGGAGGTGTGGTCCGGTGCATTCTTGGCGTATTGCTATCTTGAGGCAGCGGGAAGTGATCGTGCCCTTGACCAACAAAAACCTGGTCTAAAGTCAATAACGCAGCATTTTATTGTTATTTTAACAGAGCATTAGTAAAATGCTCCTAGGCTCGTGCACAGCGTGCACACTATGCTTGTTACACACACAGGGACACACAGCAGCACACACACATGCAGAAGATTACAAATAAAAATATTACGGTGCAAATCCTCCAGCATAATAGCAATGCTCCAAGGTCCAAATGCGCCTGGCTTTTAAAGGGAATGGGAGATGATCTCTGATTGGTTGATTGCATGTTACGCCCAAAACACACCTCTGATTAATGAAGACACTAAGTACAACCCTTTTGAACCAGACCCTTTTTTCCGCCGTTAAACTAGCAAAAGTGGATTTATACACGCCCTAAACGCACCTACATATCAGTCATTATCAACCTGTCTTATTCCTCCCTTTCTCTCTGCAGGTTTCTGTGCCGAAGGCGAAGGCTTAAAGCTGAAATTCTGAAGTTATAACAACAACTTTTGGTGAATATTTCAAGCTGTAACTGAGAAAGTTATAGACACGAAAGGTGACATCATCAAACGTGTGGTCCCTATGTTGTATTCACGATCTAATAAAATGGTGTAACACTGAGGTTTTCAAGCTGTGTGTGTGTGTGTAAATATATTGCGTGAGGTGAAATCAACAGGTGCATACAGGTATTTGAACAACAATAGGAAGTTTAAAGGTCCCATGGCTTGAAAATTTCACTTTATGAGGTTTTTTAACATTAATATGAGTTCCCCCAGGCTGCCTATGGTTCGGACAGATGTTTATAAATGATGTTCGGGATCGGGTCGGTCTCGGTCACATCAGTGTGATAAGGCATTGAACATTTTAAATTTAAAAAAAGCTTATTATGTAGGTGCGCGCCTGTGTTAACGTGCGCTTGTTACCCCATGTGCGCTGATGCGCTCATCTGTTGACATTTCCAAATGACCAACCTATAGTTGCTTAATAACAGCTCTCCACACAAACAAACATACACGGGCTCGGGCCGGGTTCGGTTACTGCTCTGTCGGGCTCGGACAAATCAATGCGGCCCGATCCGCACTCTAGTGCAGACACAAACATCTCACTAACTGTACGTACACACCGCCGCCGACTTGAGCTGCAAAGAAGCTCTGGCCGCCCGGTCAAGGACGCTGGTCAGAAAGTCCGGGGAAGCTGTTTGAGGCTTTGGCCGCTCTGACGTAGCAGCATTCTATGTTCATCATGGAAAAAGATCAAGCAGCCACTGCACGGCCAATACACTGACACTAGAAACCTTTTATAAATGACATATATAATGACAGAATGTGTATTGGTTGTTGGTCGCAGCGGTGTCTGTTAGCAGTTAGCTCGCTCGTTAGCCGCTGAACCGCAGCAGCATGCAGGCAGAGCGAGCAGCCGCCAGCTGTTGATGGCGTGCAGGACTTCACCGTGAGCGGACTGTTTAGAGACCATGTGACCGGCAGGTAACGTTAACTGGTCCCTATACGCAAATATCATAAATGATAGGGAACCCAGCAACGGCCATGATGAGCTTCTCCTCCTTTTTCTCTGAACTAATGTTTTGGTAGGAACCAAAGTTTACATCGTATGTTTCTCTGGAATCAGCCAGCGTGAAGGACGTCTATATTCTGATTGGTTGCCGCTGAACCGCGTCATAGCTCATTACCATAAAGTTGACCTACTTTCAACTTTCTGATTGACGCTCTGGTCACACAAAACGCCCAAAACTCGACGGCGACAGATTTTCCGCTCCTTGCAGCTGAGAGAAGCAGCTTCCATTGAAAATGAATGACTTCCTGTATCTTTAGAAGATCAAGTCGGCGGCGGTGTGGACGTACAGTAACTCTACCCCATCTAGGCCTTTTAAGTAGTATTCTCAAAGCATCATTATATACCTGTAATCTTTTTAACAATAAATAAATAACACTCAAAAAGCTTAAAGACCAAAACTTAAAGCTCAAGAAGTCTGACTACAATTATTAGATCTGAGAAAAGTCTGTTAGTTTCATCCATTTTTAGGGCTCTGGTGCTGCAACCTAATAATGGGGGGAGGGGGGGCTGGTTTTAAGGTTCAGAAAAGTTCCAGTGGTTTCTGAGGGGGCGTATCAGGTGAAGGTACACAGTCCACAGGATCAATACTCAAGTTCTAGTATACGTGTGTCAATCCCACTCTCTGGATTCTTGCATCGTCTGCTCCAACAACCAACAAACCACATTAAAAACATCTTTATGGTCACTCAACAAAGATCTGACACACACACACACAAACACAAACACGCGCACACACACACACACACACGCAGACACACACACACACGCAGACACACACACACACACACACACACGCAGACACACACACACACACACGCAGACACACACACACACACACGCAGACACACACACACACACGCAGACACACACACACACGCAGACACACACACAGGCATACACACACACAAAACACACACACTCACATGTTTGTTTCTGCCGCTGTGCAGACCCCACAAGTATACTGTATTCCCCGGTTCTTGGACCCCACAAATATATTTAAACAAGCACACAAACAAACACACACACACACACACACACACACAGACACACACACAGGCATACACACAAACACACACACAAACACACACACACACACAAACATGCACACAAACACACACGCACACACACACAGACACACAGCCAAACACACACACACACACACACACACACTTGTGCTACGTGATTTACGTGAACATCAGCAAATGTCATTCGAGGCTCTTGTGCTGAAAAGCGCTGATCAGTGTGTTTTTTTAGGAGAGCATTTCAAAGTCTAAAAAGTCTGTTTGTACGTTTGGATTTTAAGACCTCGTTCCTGAGCATTATACCCAGAGCATTCGTGGAAAATGAAGGACATGAACACCTGTTTCCTGGGTGAAAGTCTTGTGTTTTCTCCTTAACTTCTTCAGGACATGAACTCCACTCCCCGGCTTAAAAGCCTTTTAAAAGGCACTTATTATATGCCTGAGCTAGTATAGTATAATATAGTATGGTTTACATTGGAGATTAGTCTCTTAGACACCAATGATTGGAAAAATAGGGTCCCAGGTTGAAGAGAGAGACAGTGAGCCAAAGTAAATGTGCTCAAATGAGTGGGACGTGCTCTCTGTCACTTGTTTTGGTGCAGAGGTTTTCTTAACTTTGTACACATAAATGCAGCCTGACATCAACAGGCCTTTCAGAGTTCAATAACACTGTGAGCCCACGCACACTTTGGACCCTCGTCGGGGTCCCGGGGCCGTTATAAACCCGACCCGCTTCCCTGTCCTCACTGTGCAGTCCCCGACTGATCCCAGAGAGAGCAGAGGGTGCTTTTGATTGTTGTCTCAGAGCAGGATGAGTGTTGTGAAGAGAGCCGTGCTGCTGACGCTGCTGCTAGCGGCGATCGGCAGCTTCGCCGCGGCGGGCCCCGAAGACTGCCACGGTCTGAACGTAACGCTGCAAACAAAAGACATACACAAGGTGAGTCTGATTGTTGTTTGTGTCGTGTTGTCTAACTGGTTTGTGTCATTTTCAGACACCAGTCGTGTCTCACCTACGTCATCAACATGACGATGCCCACTGACCCGCTGGACAGCACCATGACCACCTTTCCTGGTTGTGAGTCGCATTAATACACACACACACACACACAGACACACACATATCCACACGCACAAAGACACACACACACACAAACACACACACACACGTACACACACACACACACACACAGACACACAGACACACAGACACACACACGTACACACACACACAGACACACAAACAGACACCCACACACACACAGACACCCACACACACACACACACACACACACAGACACACACACACATGTACACAGACACACAGACACACAAACAGACACCCACACAGACACACACACAGACACCCACACACACACACACACAGACACACACGTGGGGTATGTATCGTGATTTTCTGTTTGCAAATTAATTTCCTTAGAATCAATTTATTTTTAGTTCTCTTCGAGTTCACCTAAATATAGTTAGGGTTATATATTACGTATTAAATATAGTCTCTTTGGAGAACAGTTAGATACATAACAGGACGTATGATGCTGATGATTTAAAACTGAACTAAATTAGAGAGAATGTTTTCTCAGATAAGCCCTGACTCTTTTAGATCATTGTGATTTGTTATGACGATTTTAAAAAAAAAAGGATCTTTTCCCTAATGTTTTTACCAATGATTGACCTTAATATTTCCTGTGTATACCGATATCAATATCGTGTCTTTGATACCAAGAAAAATCAAACCAAGACGGCTTTTTAAAGTTCTATTTAGTTTATGTCGACTTTGAATGAAGTGTATTTTACGATGATAAAAGTCCTGATTATTTACATGGAGTCTGGTGTAGTTTGGTGATGGTGATTTCGAGGCTGTTTCATATTAAACAAAAAGGATCTTACTCTTTAACTAAAAGGTCTATCTCTGTAGGGATCCTTTCCATAATGTTGTCCCCCTCCCTCCCTCTCTCTGCAGATTTTCGGAGACTGGGTCCTGGTGTGGTCCATCACTGACCACGACAAAGGCAACGCACTGCTTCCAAAAGTCACCAGCTCCCACGTCGAGTTCAGACTCCGCGATGACAAGACGACGGTCGTGTTCACAGAGAGGAACATGTACACGTGAGTCAGTGCTTACATAGTCTCGCTTTGCCAGACCTTCCTCCACAGAGCTGCGGAGGAAGGTCTGGCTAGTGCAAGGAATTATGTCTAAAATAAGGCCCTAAGGCCTGTCAAATCTGACTCCAATTTATTAATTCCTTCTTTCATCGGACTTAAAGGGGCGCTATGCAGTTTGGGCCGTTTCTTCGCTGTTTTCTGGCTTTTTGCTCGCAGGTTTCTCTATAGAGCCCCCCCTACAGGTTTCTCTATAGATCCCCCCCTACAGGTTTCTCTATAGAGCCCCCCCTACAGGTTTCTCTATAGACCTCCCCTACAGGTTTCTCTATAGATCCCCCCCTACAGGTTTCTCTATAGACCTCCCCTACAGGTTTCTCTATAGATCCCCCTCTACAGGTTTCTCTATAGACCTCCCCTACAGGTTTCTCTATAGAGCCCCCCTACAGGTTTCTCTATAGACCTCCCCTACAGGTTTCTCTATAGATCCCCCCCTACAGGTTTCTCTATAGAGCCCCCCCTACAGGTTTCTCTATAGACCTCCCCTACAGGTTTCTCTATATATCCCCCCCTACAGGTTTCTCTATAGACCTCCCCTACAGGTTTCTCTATAGTTCCCCCCCTACAGGTTTCTCTATAGATCTCCCCCTACAGGTTTCTCTATATATCCCCCCCTACAGGTTTCTCTATAGACCTCCCCTACAGGTTTCTCTATAGATCCCCCCCTACAGGTTTCTCTATAGATCCCCCCCTACAGGTTTCTCTATAGATCCCCCCCTACAGGTTTCTCTATAGAGCCCCCCCTACAGGTTTCTCTATAGATCCCCCCCTACAGGTTTCTCTATAGACCTCCCCTACAGGTTTCTCTATAGATCCCCCCCTACAGGTTTCTCTATAGACCTCCCCTACAGGTTTCTCTATAGATCCCCCCCTACAGGTTTCTCTATAGAGCCCCCCCTTCAGGTTTCTCTATAGAGCTCCCCTACAGGTTTCTCTATAGTTCCCCCCCTACAGGTTTCTCTATAGATCTCCCCCTACAGGTTTCTCTATAGAGCCCCCCCTACAGGTTTCTCTATAGAGCCCCCCTACAGGTTTCTCTATAGAGCCCCCCCTACAGGTTTCTCTATAGACCTCCCCTACAGGTTTCTCTATAGAGCCCCCCCCTACAGGTTTCTCTATAGAGCCCCCCTAGAGGTTTCTCTATAGAGCCCCCCTACAGGTTTCTCTATAGAGCCCCCCCTACAGGTTTCTCCATAGAGCCCCCCCTACAGGTTTCTCTATAGAGCCCCCCCCTACAGGTTTCTCTATAGAGCCCCCCCTACAGGTTTCTCTATAGAGCCCCCCCCTACAGGTTTCTCTATAGAGCCCCGTACTTCCTGACGCTGAGGCTGCTGGCTCGCCAGCCCAAAGTTGCGAGGGTGGTTTTTCAGCTCACAGGCGCTAGGGGGGAGCGAGTTGACCACCATCCAACCCGAAAAAAAAGTCATATAACCACTCCAATGACTCGCTAAGCTTAAGCTTAAAAAAATGCATAGTTCCCCTTTAAGTTTGCCAGAACACAAGTATTGCAAGTAAGTTTTTACTGTGTGGTAGTACTTACATTACAGAGTTACGGAGTCATGACTTGGCTCGAGCATGAAGGTCCTGCAATAAGAAGTACGTTTGTTGTTTGTGTCGTGTTGTCTAACTGGTTTGTGTCATTTTCAGACACCAGTCGTGTCTCACCTACGTCATCAACATGACGATGCCCACTGACCCGCTGGACAGCACCATGACCACCTTTCCTGGTTGTGAGTCGCATTAATTCACACACACACACACACAGACACACAAACACTCTCAGGTTTGTGGCACTATCTTTGTGGGGACCCGTCATTGACATAATGCATTCCCTAGCCCCTTACCCTAACCTTAACCATCACAACTAAATGCCTAACCTTAACCCTTACCCTCACCCTAACCATAACCTAATTCTAACCCTAACCCTAAAACCAAGTCTTAACCCTCAAACAGACCTTTAAACTTCTGGGGTCCAGCATTTTGCCCCCACAAAGCTGTCGGGACCACACAACTATAGTGGACTCTCGGTTTTTGAACCCCACGAATATAGTTAAACAAGAACACACACACACACAAAGACATACACACATACAGAGACACACACACACACACACACACACACACAGAAACACACACATACACACACAAACATGCAGGTAGTTAACATTTTATAGCCACGTGTGGCTAGCCACACTTGTCGTTTTTGTTGACGCCCCTTTAGGAGACAGGAAATGTGTCCTGTTTCATACCATTGGCGCAGCATGTAATGTGTGTCTCTGTGTGTGTGTGTGTGTGTCTGTGTGTGTGTGTGTTAGCCATGGAGAAGGACGGACTTCTTGAGGTGTACAACGAGACAGCGACTGTGACTTTCTTTGAGACCTGCCCCGACTGTCTGTCGATGGTCTTCAAGGACAGCGAGGGACGATTCCTGCTCAACTACAGTAAACACAGACACTCATATTATTATCTTTAGGGCTGCAACTACACATTATTTTACTCATGGATTAATGTGTGTGTGTGTGTGTGTGTGTGTGTGTGTGTGTGTGTGTGTGTGTGTGTGTGTGTGTGTGTGTGTGTTTCAGGGAGGGAGGGGGATCACCGTGATGTTGAGAAGTTGAAAGCAGACCACAGCGATCACCACAAACTGGCCGCCTGTCTGGGATTCCCCGCCAACGCCAACCCATTCAACTACGACGGAGCTGCAGGTCACTTCCTGTCTGGTTTCTCCTCCCACAGATTGTAGAGATGCAAATTAAAAAAAACAAACATAACTGAAATGATTTGATCCTTATGTCTCCTCACAGATTTCTGTCATAAGAAATCATCCCCGGCGGGCCCCGAAGACTGCCACGGTCTGAACGTAACGCTGCAAACAAAAGACATACACAAGGTGAGTCTGATTCTGCTCCTACAATTAGGGCTAAGGGGTGGTACACACACACACACACACACACACATGTACACACACGTACACATATGGCGTTTTTCCATTACATGGTAACTGCTCGACTCTACTCGACACACTGTGCGTCCGTTTTCCATTTCAGATTTTAGTCCCGCCTCAGCGTGGCTGGTCGTCTGCCGGCTCGACGCACACACCAGCACACAAGTATAAACATCAGGCCACTTGAGTTTGTTTTACAGTTCTGTGGAGGCTCCAAGCAGAGCTTTCTCCGTAGCCTGTGTAGCCTTTGTAATATGTGGCCTGATGTTTATACTTGTGCGCTGGTGTGTGCATCGAGCCAGCATGTGTGTGTGTCGTTAGGCTACGGCGAAAGCTCTGCTGGAGCCTCCGCAGAACTGTAAAACAAGCGGCGCCGCAGTAAACTGCCGTGACCTAACGTACACACACACAGAACGTGAAGGTGTGTGTTGCCAGAAGACACATTTAGTTTCTAAAGAAGCTGGAGGCAGCAACAAAAACACAGCTGGCTAAACTGTTTAAAAATAGCGGGTTTGTTCAGGACACCCCCGTCTGTCGCTTCCACGTCACCTTTTCGGCTCACCTCAGCTCGCTGGGAACCTCGACTGAGGAGGTACTAAAAAAAGTACCTGTTAGCAGGTACCAGGTACTTTTTTTCGTAATGGAAAACCAAAAAAGGCGAGTAGAGTCGAGGTGAGTCGAGCTGGTACCATGTGATGGAAAAGCGCCAATACACACAAACACATACACACACAGACACACACAGACAAACACATACACACACAGACACACACGTACACACACAAACACACACACACACACACATGCTCAGACAGACACACCCACACACACGTACGTACACACACAGACACACACACAGACACACACACACACACACCCACAGAGACACACACACACACACACACGTACACACACTGACACACACAGACAGACACACACACAGATACACACACACACGCACAGAGACACACACACACACGTACACACCCACATACAGACACACACATACACACACTGACACACACACACACACACACACGCACAGAGACACACACACATACATACACAGACACACACACTGACACACACACACAGACACACACGCACACACACACACACATACTCACACAGACACACACACATTACACACACAGACACACACACATACACACCCACACACACACACACACACACACGCACACACACACACACACACACACACACACAGACACACACATACACACACATACTCACACACACACACACACAGACACACAGACACACACACGTACACACACAGACACACACACATGTACACACAGACACACACACACACACACACACACACACACACGTGGGGTGGTATGCATGTATCGTGATTTTCTTTTTGCAGCGATTTTTGAAATCAGTTCTTTTCCCTTGAATAGATTTCTTTTAGTTCTCTTCGAGTTCACCTAAACATTTGTTTGGAGAACAGTTAGACCTAGACCTTAATATTTCCTGTGTATACCGAGTGATCAAACATCACAGGACTTTCACCCGGGCGAGCGGGGATCGTGTCCCGCGTGTGGCGTTTAGTTTCCCGTAGTCTTCCTAATCACAACCGTCCCGTTATTGTCGCACATCCCCAGCGGCCGTCTCCCAGCGTGTGAGGCGTCCTTTCCCCGTAGGGTATTTCGTGCTGGCCACCACGTAAAAAACAAGAAAAACGTCCCTGTGAACACGAATCAATAGATTAACAATAACGTGACATTTACACGAACTGCCGTGAGACTGGGTTGGATTATTTACACGGAGTCTGGTGGAGTTTGGTGATGGTGATTTCGAGGCTATTTCATGTTAAACTAAAAGGATCTTACTCTTTATCAAAAAGGTCTATCTCTGTAGGGATCCTTTCCATAATGTTGTCTCCCTCCCTCCCTCTCTCTGCAGATTTTCGCAGACTGGGTCCTGGTCTGGTCGGTCACTGACCACGACAAAGGCAACGCGCTGCTTCCAAAAGTCACCAGCTCCCACGTCGAGTTCAGACTCCGCGATGACAAGACGACGGTCGTGTTCACAGAGAGGAACATGTACACGTAAGTCAGTGCTTACATAGTCTCGCTTTGCCAGACCTTCCTCCGCAGAGCTGCGGAGGAAGGTCTGGCTAGTCCACACAGCATTCCTGGATGGGAGAAAACGCTCTGGTTTATAGCCATTTCTTTAAACCAATCACAATCGTCTTGGCCGGCGCTAAGCGGTGTTTCTGCAAAATAGCCTCTGGAAGGAACTTGTTTTGGTGGAACATGTTTACGTTCTGTGGTGGAAACTTTTCTCGTTGCAGCAGGGTGTTTTTCAAAAGGTATAAGATGAAACAAATAGAGACTATCTGAGAATGTAAACCAAAGTTTGGTCTTTGAATATTTATTTATATTTGCAAATATAGAGAACATGGTTTCCCCAGTACAATCAGCACAGAGGAAAGCGTCTTCTGGCAAGCTAAAAATCAACAGTCAAACATAGCCCTCCTCCTAAAGTTTCTTAGTAGGAGCAAACAGTTAAACTAAATACCATAAGCAGTTCGAAATCTCTTTACAACCGCCGACTTGAGCTGTAAAGAAGCTCTGGCCGCCCGGTCAAAGACGCTGGTCAGAAAGTCCGGGGAAGCTGTTTGAGGCTTTGGCTGCTCTGACGTAGCAGCATTCTATGTTCATCATGGAAAAAGATCAAGCAGCCACTGCACGGCCAATACACTGACACTAGAAACCTTTTATAAATTACATATATAATGACAGAATGTGTATTGGTTGTTGGTCACAGCGGTGTCTGTTAGCAGTTAGCTCGCTCGTTAGCCGCTGAACCGCAGCAGCGTGCAGGCAGAGCGAGCAGCCGCCAGCTGTTGATGGCGTGCAGGACTTCACCGTGAGCGGACTGTTTAGAGACCATGTGACCGGCAGGTAACGTTAACTGGTCCCTATATGAAATATCATAAATGATAGGGAACCCAGCAACGGCCATGATGAGCTTTTCCTCCTTTTTCTTTGAACTAATGTTTTGGTAGGAACCAAAGTTTACATCGTATGTTTCTCTGGAATCAGCCAGCGTGAAGGACGTCTATATTCTGATTGGTTGCCGCTGCTTGCCGCTGAACCGCGTCATAGCTCATTACCATAAAGTTGACCTACTTTCAACTTTCTGATTGACGCTCTGGTCGCTCAAAACGCTCAAAACGCCCAAAACGTGACGCCGACAGATTTTCCGCTCCTTGCAGCTGAGAGAAGCAGCTTCCATTGAAAATGAACGACTTCCGGTATCTTCAGAAGCTCAAGTCGGCGGCGGTGTGTACGTACAGTAATCCTTATCTGCTAAAGTCTAAAACAGAAGGCTAGAAGGAAACCCCAAAAGAAAATAGCTTCAAGTGTCTCCAAGGTTTACGATTTAAGCTGTTCCACATGGAGAATCTTCTAAGTTAAACACAGAATGTAGAAGAATATAATTCAAATCATGTTTAAAGGTAATTTTTGCCATTACATTTCAAAAGTAGTTTAAGTCGTGCAACAGAAAACTCAGATTGGACAGATAGTCTAGCTAGCTGCCTGGATTTACCCTGCAGAGATCTGAGGAGCAGTTAACCGACAGACATCCGGCCAAAAGGACATGCGGCAGAATTTCCGTCGGCACCGAGCATGATTATCCTGCAATAAAAAGTATGTTTGGTTTGTGTCATTTTCAGACACCAGGCATGTGTCACCTACGTCATCAACATGACGATGCCCACTGACCCGCTGGACAGCACCATGACCACCTTTCCTGGTTGTGAGTCGCATTAATACACACACACACACAGACACACACACACAGACACACACACACACACATACACACTTGCTTGCTTGGGGTTGTCCATCGAATCCGATGATGACGTCCACTTCTGTCTTTTAACGGTGTGAAGACCATGTCAAGTGTGCTCCTGTTCTTTCTAAAACCCGCACTGTGACTCGGGTAGAATAGACTCTGTGATGTCATTGATAAGCCTCTGTAGCATCACCTTGGCCAGGACCTTGCCTGCCACAGCAAGAAGTGATATGACCCTATCTCCTTTGCTTTTATATATGGTGACAATACTGGCATCTCCCCATTGCTGTGGGATGGTTTCATCAGCCCAAACCTTGGAGATGTAATGGTGTAGTGTTCTTGTGCAGAGATACCCTCCCTGTTTTAGCACTTCTGCAGGAATATTGTCAGAGCCAGGAGACTTGTTGTACTTCAGGGAGCGGACAGCTGACAGAACCTCCAGGAAGGTTGGAGGTTGACTAAGATCGTCAATAAGGGGCAACCCGTTCTCATTCCGAACTCGTAAAATAAGGATGTTTGGACAGTGGCTGTCACCGTCTGATGCGACGAAAAAGGCGTCTTTCAGCGTGTTTGTGTAACGCACCGGGGAGAGCAGCAGTTAGATAGGATTTAGCGAGTAGTATGTAAGGGCATATTTCAGCGTAAGGAGGTTAGTTGGGGGGGGTGGATGGGTCAAACACAGGACTTTCACCCAGGAGAGCGGGGTTCACGTCCCGCTGTCACGTTTGCTATAGTCATTTTTTTCTTTCCTCCCGCGTGTCCCAGAACCGTACGCCCACCTACGACCCTTTCCTAAACCCAACCATCCCATTCTTCCCGTTTGTCCCAGAACCGTACGCCCACCCACGACTCTTTCCTAAACCTGATGTGCTTTGTGCATGTTGCTTAGTAGGTTATGGATGGACTCCGAGTTGTTATCAAACCAGTCTTGATGGTTCTTGCTCTTGTAGCCAATTGTTTGGGCTGCTGCTTCATGAAGGGCTGCAGTAATAGAAGTCCAATGCTGTTCTTTGGCATTTCCACCCCTCAGGAGGAGTTCTAGCTCAGCCTAACTCAGCTTAGTTTATCAGCCAGGGAGCGACAGAACTCCTTGTAGTAGTGACTTCCAGGCGGACACAGTCTAAATGCCTCCTACTGGGTCCACGTTTCCGCATTGCGGTTAGCCACAGGAATCCAGCAGGGATCTTATGTTCCATGTTGCCAGTTTAAGGTTGTAGGTTTTGTTTCTTCTGTTTCGACCGCAGAAGTTGAATGACCGGTATCCTGTCAAGGTGTGAGTTGAGTGGCCATTTTTTAGGCCACCTTTTCTAGGCCCTTCCTCAACTTGAGGTGAGCAGTGCGGTCCCTAAATAGGGCTGCTCAGTCGCACAAGGGTCTGCCGAGAACAGCTGCCACGCAGCACCAGCTGTTAGCGACCAATACCCTGTGCCGCTGACGTGCAGGGCTCTGACTAAGAGCTCCCAGTCCATTCAAACTTGCCCCCGTTGTCAGACACCCCATCGCCGCCAGACTTTAACCAGATATTGATCCAAGTAATATTCACCGCATGTCCACTTTGTGGTGGGCCTGCATACCACATCTCTGGGGCCTATTGCTGCTCCGAGATCCCCTGCAGTTTATCCTGGGACTGCGAGGTACCCGGTTACTATGTGTGGCCGCGAGGAGGCACTGCAAAAGTCTTGGTGGTGGAGAGGCTATGTACTGGCGGAGGAGACTTTCGCACTCGGCTCCTCTTTTCACCCCCTATG
>NC_050188.1:23443710-23473710 GCF_008315115.2 Sander lucioperca
GAACAGTTAGACCTAGACCTTAATATTTCCTGTGTATACCGATACCAATACCGTGTCTTTGATACCGAGAAAAATCTAACCAAGACGGCTTTTTATAGTTTTATTTAGTTCATGTCGACTTTGAATGAAGTGTGTTTTACGATGATAAAAGTCCTGATTATTCAACCCGGTCTCACGGCAGTTTGTGTAAATGTCACGTTATTTTTAATCTATTGATACGTGTTCACGGAGACATTTTTCTCGTTTTTACATGGTGGCCATCACAAAAATGTGAAGTAATGTATTTCAATGGGAAGCATATTTCGTGGTCACAGCACGAAAACGGTAGGGAGTAGTATAAAGGGCCGAAAATCCACGTAGGGAGGCTGGTCGGGGGGGTGGATGGGTCAAACATCACAGGACTTTCACCCGGGCTAGCGGGGATCGTGTCCCGTGTGTGGCGTTTAGTTTCCCGTAGTCTTCCTAATCACAACCGTCCCGTTATTGTCGCACATCCCCAGCGGCCGTCTCCCAGCGTGTGAGGCGCCCTTTCCCCGTAGGGTATTTCGTGCTGGCCACCACGTAAAAAACAAGAAAAACGTCCCTGTGAACACGAATCAATAGATTAACAATAACGTGACATTTACACGAACTGCCGTGAGACTGGGTTGGATTATTTACATGGAGTCTGGTGGAGTTTGGTGATGGTGATTTCGAGGCTATTTCATGTTAAACTAAAAGGATCTTACTCTTTATCAAAAAGGTCTATCTCTGTAGGGATCCTTTCCATAATGTTGTCCCCCTCCCTCCCTCTCTCTGCAGATTTTCGCGGACTGGGTCCTGGTCTGGTCTGTCACTGACCACGACAAAGGCAACGCGCTGCTTGCAAAAGTCACCAGCTCCCACGTCGAGTTCAGACTCCGCGATGACAAGACGACGGTCGTGTTCACAGAGAGGAACATGTACACGTAAGTCAGTGCTTACATAGTCTCGCTTTGCCAGACCTTCCTCCGCAGAGCTGCGGAGGAAGGTCTGGCTAGTCCACACAGCATTCCTGGATGGGAGAAAACGCTCTGGTTTATAGCCATTTCTTTAAACCAATCACAATCGTCTTGGCCGGCGCTAAGCGGTGTTTCTGCAAAATAGCCTCTGGAAGGAACTTGTTTTGGTGGAACATGTTTACGTTCTGTGGTGGAAACTTTTCTCGTTGCAGCAGGGTGTTTTTCAAAAGGTATAAGATGAAACAAATAGAGACTATCTGAGAATGTAAACCAAAGTTTGGTCTTTGAATATTTATTTATATTTGCAAATATAGAGAACATGGTTTCCCCCAGTACAATCAGCACAGAGGAAAGCGTCTTCTGGCAAGCTAAAAATCAACAGTCAAACATAGCCCTCCTCCTAAAGTTTCTTAGTAGGAGCAAACAGTTAAACTAAATACCATAAGCAGTTCGAAATCTCTTTACAACCGCCGACTTGAGCTGTAAAGAAGCTCTGGCCGCCCGGTCAAAGACGCTGGTCAGAAAGTCCGGGGAAGCTGTTTGAGGCTTTGGCCGCTCTGACGTAGCAGCATTCTATGTTCATCATGGAAAAAGATCAAGCAGCCACTGCACGGCCAATACACTGACACTAGAAACCTTTTATAAATGACATATATAATGACAGAATGTGTATTGGTTGTTGGTCACAGCGGTGTCTGTTAGCAGTTAGCTCGCTCGTTAGCCGCTGAACCGCGGCAGCGTGCAGGCAGAGCGAGCAGCCGCCAGCTGTTGATGGCGTGCAGGACTTCACCGTGAGCGGACTGTTTAGAGACCATGTGACCGGCAGGTAACGTTAACTGGTCCCTATATGAAATATCATAAATGATAGGGAACCCAGCAACGGCCATGATGAGCTTTTCCTCCTTTTTCTTTGAACTAATGTTTTGGTAGGAACCAAAGTTTACATCGTATGTTTCTCTGGAATCAGCCAGCGTGAAGGACGTCTATATTCTGATTGGTTGCCGCTGCTTGCCGCTGAACCGCGTCATAGCTCATTACCATAAAGTTGACCTACTTTCAACTTTCTGATTGACGCTCTGGTCGCTCAAAACGCTCAAAACGCCCAAAACGTGACGCCGACAGATTTTCCGCTCCTTGCAGCTGAGAGAAGCAGCTTCCATTGAAAATGAACGACTTCCGGTATCTTCAGAAGCTCAAGTCGGCGGCGGTGTGTACGTACAGTAATCCTTATCTGCTAAAGTCTAAAACAGAAGGCTAGAAGGAAACCCCAAAAGAAAATAGCTTCAAGTGTCTCCAAGGTTTACGATTTAAGCTGTTCCACATGGAGAATCTTCTAAGTTAAACACAGAATGTAGAAGAATATAATTCAAATCATGTTTAAAGGTAATTTTTGCCATTACATTTCAAAAGTAGTTTAAGTCGTGCAACAGAAAACTCAGATTGGACAGATAGTCTAGCTAGCTGCCTGGATTTACCCTGCAGAGATCTGAGGAGCAGTTAACCGACAGACATCCGGCCAAAAGGACATGCGGCAGAATTTCCGTCGGCACCGAGCATGATTATCCTGCAATAAAAAGTATGTTTGGTTTGTGTCATTTTCAGACACCAGGCATGTGTCACCTACGTCATCAACATGACGATGCCCACTGACCCGCTGGACAGCACCATGACCACCTTTCCTGGTTGTGAGTCGCATTAATACACACACACACACAGACACACACACACACACACACACACATACACACTTGCTTGCTTGGGGTTGTCCATGATGACGTCCACTTCTGTCTTTTAACGGTGTGAAGACCATGTCAAGTGTGCTCCTGTTCTTTCTAAAACCCGCACTGTGACTCGGGTAGAATAGACTCTGTGATGTCATTGATAAGCCTCTGTAGCATCACCTTGGCCAGGACCTTGCCTGCCACAGCAAGAAGTGATATGACCCTATCTCCTTTGCTTTTATATATGGTGACAATACTGGCATCTCCCCATTGCTGTGGGATGGTTTCATCAGCCCAAACCTTGGAGATGTAATGGTGTAGTGTTCTTGTGCAGAGATACCCTCCCTGTTTTAGCACTTCTGCAGGAATATTGTCAGAGCCAGGAGACTTGTTGTACTTCAGGGAGCGGACAGCTGACAGAACCTCCAGGAAGGTTGGAGGTTGACTAAGATCGTCAATAAGGGGCAACCCGTTCTCATTCCGAACTCGTAAAATAAGGATGTTTGGACAGTGGCTGTCACCGTCTGATGCGACGAAAAAGGCGTCTTTCAGCGTGTTTGTGTAACGCACCGGGGAGAGCAGCAGTTAGATAGGATTTAGCGAGTAGTATGTAAGGGCATATTTCAGCGTAAGGAGGTTAGTTGGGGGGGTGGATGGGTCAAACACAGGACTTTCACCCAGGAGAGCGGGGTTCACGTCCCGCTGTCACGTTTGCTATAGTCATTTTTTTCTTTCCTCCCGCGTGTCCCAGAACCGTACGCCCACCTACGACCCTTTCCTAAACCCAACCATCCCATTCTTCCCGTTTGTCCCAGAACCGTACGCCCACCCACGACTCTTTCCTAAACCTGATGTGCTTTGTGCATGTTGCTTAGTAGGTTATGGATGGACTCCGAGTTGTTATCAAACCAGTCTTGATGGTTCTTGCTCTTGTAGCCAATTGTTTGGGCTGCTGCTTCATGAAGGGCTGCAGTAATAGAAGTCCAATGCTGTTCTTTGGCATTTCCACCCCTCAGGAGGAGTTCTAGCTCAGCCTAACTCAGCTTAGTTTATCAGCCAGGGAGCGACAGAACTCCTTGTAGTAGTGACTTCCAGGCGGACACAGTCTAAATGCCTCCTACTGGGTCCACGTTTCCGCATTGGGCGGTTAGCCACAGGAATCCAGCAGGGATCTTATGTTCCATGTTGCCAGTTTAAGGTTGTAGGTTTTGTTTCTTCTGTTTCGACCGCAGAAGTTGAATGACCGGTATCCTGTCAAGGTGTGAGTTGAGTGGCCATTTTTTAGGCCACCTTTTCTAGGCCCTTCCTCAACTTGAGGTGAGCAGTGCGGTCCCTAAATAGGGCTGCTCAGTCGCACAAGGGTCTGCCGAGAACAGCTGCCACGCAGCACCAGCTGTTAGCGACCAATACCCTGTGCCGCTGACGTGCAGGGCTCTGACTAAGAGCTCCCAGTCCATTCAAACTTGCCCCCGTTGTCAGACACCCCATCGCCGCCAGACTTTAACCAGATATTGATCCAAGTAATATTCACCGCATGTCCACTTTGTGGTGGGCCTGCATACCACATCTCTGGGGCCTATTGCTGCTCCGAGATCCCCTGCAGTTTATCCTGGGACTGCGAGGTACCCGGTTACTATGTGTGGCCGCGAGGAGGCACTGCAAAAGTCTTGGTGGTGGAGAGGCTATGTACTGGCGGAGGAGACTTTCGCACTCGGCTCCTCTTTTCACCCCCTATGAGGAGGCTAGCCAGCAGCAGTAGCTAAAAAGCAGAAAGTTGCATGTAGCATGCACTAACTACAAGCACCTCCACATTACTGCACTAGACACTTCACACACACCCTGTGTAAACACATACACACACACACACACATATACGCACACACACACACACACACACATGCAGGGACACAAACACTGACAAAACTAATGTTCCTGATACTAAATATGTCTTTAAACTGTGTAAATATCTAACGTTAGCACAAGAAAATAGTAATAAGTTAAGCAAATATAACATTTCATCCAACCACACGACGTTCACTACACTTTCAAATGAGGCCACGCCCCTTTAGGAGTTTCATACCATTGGTGCAGCGTGTAATGTGTGTGTGTGTGTGTGTGTGTGTGTGTGTGTGTGTGTGTGTGTGTGTGTGTGTGTGTGTGTGCGTGTGTGCGTGTGTGTGTGTGTGTGTTCGCCATGGAGAAGGACGGACTTCTTGAGGTGTACAACGAGACAGGGACTGTGACTTTCTTCGAGACCTGCCCCGACTGTCTGTCAATGGTCTTCAAGGACAGCGAGGGACGATTCCTGCTCAACTACAGTAAACACAGACGCTCATATTATTATCTTTAGGGCTGCAACTACACTTTATTTTACTCATGCGTTAATGTGTGTGTGTGTGTGTGTGTGTGTGTGTGTGTGTGTGTGTGTGTGTGTGTGTGTGTGTGTGTGTGTGTGTTTGAGGGAGGGAGGGGGATCACCGTGATGTTGAGAAGTTGAAAGCAGACCACAGCGATCACCACAAACTGGCCGCCTGTCTGGGATTCCCCACCAACGCCAATCCGTTCAACTACGACGGAGCTGCAGGTCACTTCCTGTCTGGTTTCTCCTCCCACAGATTATAGAGATGCAAATTAAAAAAAGAGAGATAATTGAAATGATTTGATCCTTATGTCTCCTCACAGATTTCTGTCATAAGAAATTATCCCCGGCGGGCCCCGAAGACTGCCACGGTCTGAACGTAACGCTGCAAACAAAAGACATGCACAAGGTGAGTCTGATTCTGCTCCTACAATCAGGGCTAAGGGGTGGTACACACACACACACACACACACACACACACATGTACACACACGTACACACATGGCGTTTTTCCATTACATGGTACCTGCTCGACTCTATTCGACACACTGTGCGTCCGTTTTCCATTTCAGATTTTAGGACCGCCTCAGCGTGGCTGGTCGTCTGCCGGCTCGACGCACACACCAGCACACAAGTATAAACATCAGACCACTTGAGCTTGTTTTACAGTTCTGTGGAGGCTCCACGCAGAGCTTTCTCCGTAGCCTGTGTAGCCTTTGTAATATGTGGCCTGATGTTTATACTTGTGCGCTGGTGTGTGCATCGAGCCAGCATGTGTGTGTGTAGTTAGGCTACGGCGAAAGCTCTGCCGGAGCCTCCGCAGAACTGTAAAACAAGCGGCGCCGCAGTAAACTGCCGTGACCTAACGTACACACACACAGAACGTGGAAGGTGTGTTGTTGTTGCCAGAAGACACATTTAGTTTCTAAAGAAGCTGGAGGCAGCAACAAAAACACAGCTGGCTAAACTGTTTAAAAATAGCGGGTTTGTTCAGGACACCCCCGTCTGTCGCTTTCACGTCACCTTTTCGGCTCGCCTCAGCTCGCTGGGAACCTCGACTGAGGAGGTACTAAAAAAAGTACCTGTTAGCAGGTACCAGGGACTTTTTTTCGTAATGGAAAACCAAAAAAGGCGAGTAGAGTCGAGGTGAGTCGAGCTGGTACCATGTGATGGAAAAGCGCCAACACACACACACACACATACACACACATACACACACATACACACACAGACAAACACATACACACACAGACACACACATACTCAGACAGACACACCCACACACACGTACACACACAGACACACAGACACACACACAGACACACACACACCCACAGAGACACACACACACACACACACACACGTACACACACTGACACACACAGACAGACACACACACAGATACACACACACACGCACAGAGACACACACACACACACGTACACACCCACATACTGACACACACATACACACACATACACACACTGACACACACACAGACACGCACACACAGGCACACACGCACACACACACACATGCACACACACACACATACTCACACAGACACACACACACGTACACACACAGACACACACGCACAGAGACACACACACACACACACGTACACACCCACATACTGACACACACAGACACACATACTCACACACACACACACACACAGATACACAGACACACACACATACACACACAGACACATACACACAGACACACACACACACACGTGGGGTGGTATGCATGTATCGTGATTTTCTTTTTGCAGCGATTTTTGAAATCAGTTCTTTTCCCTTGAATAGATTTCTTTTAGTTCTCTTCGAGTTCACCTAAACATTTTCTGTTTGGAGAACAGTTAGACCTAGACCTTAATATTTCCTGTGTATACCGATACCAATACCGTGTCTTTGATACCGAGAAAAATCTAACCAAGACGGCTTTTTATAGTTTTATTTAGTTCATGTCGACTTTGAATGAAGTGTGTTTTACGATGATAAAAGTCCTGATTATTCAACCCGGTCTCACGGCAGTTTGTGTAAATGTCACGTTATTTTTAATCTATTGATACGTGTTCACGGAGACATTTTTCTCGTTTTTACATGGTGGCCATCACAAAAATGTGAAGTAATGTATTTCAATGGGAAGCATATTTCGTGGTCACAGCACGAAAACGGTAGGGAGTAGTATAAAGGGCCGAAAATCCACGTAGGGAGGCTGGTCGGGGGGGTGGATGGGTCAAACATCACAGGACTTTCACCCGGGCTAGCGGGGATCGTGTCCCGTGTGTGGCGTTTAGTTTCCCGTAGTCTTCCTAATCACAACCGTCCCGTTATTGTCGCACATCCCCAGCGGCCGTCTCCCAGCGTGTGAGGCGCCCTTTCCCCGTAGGGTATTTCGTGCTGGCCACCACGTAAAAAACAAGAAAAACGTCCCTGTGAACACGAATCAATAGATTAACAATAACGTGACATTTACACGAACTGCCGTGAGACTGGGTTGGATTATTTACATGGAGTCTGGTGGAGTTTGGTGATGGTGATTTCGAGGCTATTTCATGTTAAACTAAAAGGATCTTACTCTTTATCAAAAAGGTCTATCTCTGTAGGGATCCTTTCCATAATGTTGTCCCCCTCCCTCCCTCTCTCTGCAGATTTTCGCGGACTGGGTCCTGGTCTGGTCTGTCACTGACCACGACAAAGGCAACGCGCTGCTTGCAAAAGTCACCAGCTCCCACGTCGAGTTCAGACTCCGCGATGACAAGACGACGGTCGTGTTCACAGAGAGGAACATGTACACGTAAGTCAGTGCTTACATAGTCTCGCTTTGCCAGACCTTCCTCCGCAGAGCTGCGGAGGAAGGTCTGGCTAGTCCACACAGCATTCCTGGATGGGAGAAAACGCTCTGGTTTATAGCCATTTCTTTAAACCAATCACAATCGTCTTGGCCGGCGCTAAGCGGTGTTTCTGCAAAATAGCCTCTGGAAGGAACTTGTTTTGGTGGAACATGTTTACGTTCTGTGGTGGAAACTTTTCTCGTTGCAGCAGGGTGTTTTTCAAAAGGTATAAGATGAAACAAATAGAGACTATCTGAGAATGTAAACCAAAGTTTGGTCTTTGAATATTTATTTATATTTGCAAATATAGAGAACATGGTTTCCCCAGTACAATCAGCACAGAGGAAAGCGTCTTCTGGCAAGCTAAAAATCAACAGTCAAACATAGCCCTCCTCCTAAAGTTTCTTAGTAGGAGCAAACAGTTAAACTAAATACCATAAGCAGTTCGAAATCTCTTTACAACCGCCGACTTGAGCTGTAAAGAAGCTCTGGCCGCCCGGTCAAAGACGCTGGTCAGAAAGTCCGGGGAAGCTGTTTGAGGCTTTGGCCGCTCTGACGTAGCAGCATTCTATGTTCATCATGGAAAAAGATCAAGCAGCCACTGCACGGCCAATACACTGACACTAGAAACCTTTTATAAATGACATATATAATGACAGAATGTGTATTGGTTGTTGGTCACAGCGGTGTCTGTTAGCAGTTAGCTCGCTCGTTAGCCGCTGAACCGCGGCAGCGTGCAGGCAGAGCGAGCAGCCGCCAGCTGTTGATGGCGTGCAGGACTTCACCGTGAGCGGACTGTTTAGAGACCATGTGACCGGCAGGTAACGTTAACTGGTCCCTATACGAAATATCATAAATGATAGGGAACCCAGCAACGGCCATGATGAGCTTTTCCTCCTTTTTCTTTGAACTAATGTTTTGGTAGGAACCAAAGTTTACATCGTATGTTTCTCTGGAATCAGCCAGCGTGAAGGACGTCTATATTCTGATTGGTTGCCGCTGCTTGCCGCTGAACCGCGTCATAGCTCATTACCATAAAGTTGACCTACTTTCAACTTTCTGATTGACGCTCTGGTCGCTCAAAACGCTCAAAACGCCCAAAACGTGACGCCGACAGATTTTCCGCTCCTTGCAGCTGAGAGAAGCAGCTTCCATTGAAAATGAACGACTTCCGGTATCTTCAGAAGCTCAAGTCGGCGGCGGTGTGTACGTACAGTAATCCTTATCTGCTAAAGTCTAAAACAGAAGGCTAGAAGGAAACCCCAAAAGAAAATAGCTTCAAGTGTCTCCAAGGTTTACGATTTAAGCTGTTCCACATGGAGAATCTTCTAAGTTAAACACAGAATGTAGAAGAATATAATTCAAATCATGTTTAAGGTAATTTTTGCCATTACATTTCAAAAGTAGTTTAAGTCGTGCAACAGAAAACTCAGATTGGACAGATAGTCTAGCTAGCTGCCTGGATTTACCCTGCAGAGATCTGAGGAGCAGTTAACCGACAGACATCCGGCCAAAAGGACATGCGGCAGAATTTCCGTCGGCACCGAGCATGATTATCCTGCAATAAAAAGTATGTTTGGTTTGTGTCATTTTCAGACACCAGGCATGTGTCACCTACGTCATCAACATGACGATGCCCACTGACCCGCTGGACAGCACCATGACCACCTTTCCTGGTTGTGAGTCGCATTAATACACACACACACACAGACACACACACACACACACACACACATACACACTTGCTTGCTTGGGGTTGTCCATGATGACGTCCACTTCTGTCTTTTAACGGTGTGAAGACCATGTCAAGTGTGCTCCTGTTCTTTCTAAAACCCGCACTGTGACTCGGGTAGAATAGACTCTGTGATGTCATTGATAAGCCTCTGTAGCATCACCTTGGCCAGGACCTTGCCTGCCACAGCAAGAAGTGATATGACCCTATCTCCTTTGCTTTTATATATGGTGACAATACTGGCATCTCCCCATTGCTGTGGGATGGTTTCATCAGCCCAAACCTTGGAGATGTAATGGTGTAGTGTTCTTGTGCAGAGATACCCTCCCTGTTTTAGCACTTCTGCAGGAATATTGTCAGAGCCAGGAGACTTGTTGTACTTCAGGGAGCGGACAGCTGACAGAACCTCCAGGAAGGTTGGAGGTTGACTAAGATCGTCAATAAGGGGCAACCCGTTCTCATTCCGAACTCGTAAAATAAGGATGTTTGGACAGTGGCTGTCACCGTCTGATGCGACGAAAAAGGCGTCTTTCAGCGTGTTTGTGTAACGCACCGGGGAGAGCAGCAGTTAGATAGGATTTAGCGAGTAGTATGTAAGGGCATATTTCAGCGTAAGGAGGTTAGTTGGGGGGGTGGATGGGTCAAACACAGGACTTTCACCCAGGAGAGCGGGGTTCACGTCCCGCTGTCACGTTTGCTATAGTCATTTTTTTCTTTCCTCCCGCGTGTCCCAGAACCGTACGCCCACCTACGACCCTTTCCTAAACCCAACCATCCCATTCTTCCCGTTTGTCCCAGAACCGTACGCCCACCCACGACTCTTTCCTAAACCCAACTGTCCCATTCTTCCCGTGTATCACAGAACCGTACGCCCACCCATGACCTTTTCCTTAACATAACTGCGTCAAAAGGGACGGCAATAGTCCCAACCAAACATGTTTCCTTAAAGCGCTAAAGGGACGTCAATAGTCCAGACCAAGCGTGTTCACTTAAAGCGCTAAAGGAGACTTTTAGCATCAATAAGAACGACAAAGGCACCTGACCAAGCATCCATATTTTACGAGATAGGTGTGAGAACGTGTTGTAAGGGGATATTCAGGCAGTTCATCCAGGATGGTATAGTCTGCATCAGAGACCTGATTTAGTAGGGTGTTAAAATGTTCAGCCCACCTCTCCAGGATGCTATTCTGGTCTTTCAGGACTTTGAGCCCATCTGCTGTTTTCATGGGAGTGATGCAGTGACTTCTTGGGCCGTAGATGGATTGGACTGCATTGTAAAAGTTGTGCATATCAGTAAGGTCTGCAGAGTTCTCTGCAGTTCCCGACAAGCTTTTTGCCATTGCTGTCTGGCGGTGCTGGATAAAGTTTTTTTTTAGGATTTCCTGATGTGCTTTGTGCATGTTGCTTAGTAGGTTATGGATGGACTCCGAGTTGTTATCAAACCAGTCTTGATGGTTCTTGCTCTTGTAGCCAATTGTTTGGGCTGCTGCTTCATGAAGGGCTGCAGTAATAGAAGTCCAATGCTGTTCTGTGGCATTTCCACCCCTCAGGAGGAGTTCTAGCTCAGCCTAACTCAGCTTAGTTTATCAGCCAGGGAGCGACAGAACTCCTTGTAGTAGTGACTTCCAGGCGGACACAGTCTAAATGCCTCCTACTGGGTCCACATTTCCGCATTGGGGGGGGGGCGGTTAGCCACAGGAGTCCAGCAGGGATCTTATGTTCCATGTTGCCAGTTTAAGGTTGTAGGTTTTGTTTCTTCTGTTTTGACCGCAGAAGTTGAATGACCGGTATCCTGTCAAGGTGTGAGTTGAGTGGCCATTTTTTAGGCCACCTTTTCTAGGCCCTTCCTCAACTTGAGGTGAGCAGTGCGGTCCCTAAATAGGGCTGCTCAGTCGCACAAGGGTCTGCCGAGAACAGCTGCCGCACAGCACCAGCTGTTAGCGACCAATACCCTGTGCCGCTGACGTGCAGGGCTCTGACTAAGAGCTCCCAGTCCATTCAAACTTGCCCCCGTTGTCAGACACCCCATCGCCGCCAGACTTTAACCAGATATTGATCCAAGTAATATTCACCGCATGTCCACTTTGTGGTGGGCCTGCATACCACATCTCTGGGGCCTATTGCTGCTCCGAGATCCCCTGCAGTTTATCCTGGGACTGCGAGGTACCCGGTTACTATGTGTGGCCGCGAGGAGGCACTGCAAAAGTCTTGGTGGTGGAGAGGCTATGTACTGGCGGAGGAGACTTTCGCACTCGGCTCCTCTTTTCACCCCCTATGAGGAGGCTAGCCAGCAGCAGTAGCTAAAAAGCAGAAAGTTGCATGTAGCATGCACTAACTACAAGCACCTCCACATTACTGCACTAGACACTTCACACACACCCTGTGTAAACACATACACACACACACACACACACATATACGCACACACACACATACACACACATGCAGGGACACAAACACTGACAAAACTAATATTCCTGATACTAAATATGTCTTTAAGCTGTGTAAATATCTAATGTTAGCACAAGAAAATAGTAATAAGTTAAGCAAATTTAACATTTCATCCATCCAAACCACGTCCACTACACTTTCAAATGAGGCCACACCCCTTTAGGAGACAGAAAGTGTTTTATACCATTGGTGCAGCGTGTAATGTGTGTGTGTGTGTGTGTGTGTGTGTGTCTGTGCATGTGCGTGTGCGTGTGCGTGTGTGTGTGTGTGTGTGTGTGTGTTAGCTATGGAGAAGGACGGACTTCTTGAGGTGTACAACGAGACAGCGACTGTGAATTTCTTCGAGACCTGCCCCGACTGTCTGTCGATGGTCTTCAAGGACAGCGAGGGACGATTCCTGCTCAACTACAGTAAACACAGACGCTCATATTATTATCTTTAGGGCTGCAACTACACTTTATTTTACTCATGCGTTAATGTGTGTGTGTGTGTGTGTGTGTGTGTGTGTGTGTGTGTGTGTGTGTGTCTGTGTGTGTGTGTGTGTGTGTGTGTGTGTGTGTGTGTGTGTGTGTGTGTTTCAGGGAGGGAGGGGGATCACCGTGATGTTGAGAAGTTGAAAGCAGACCACAGCGATCACCACAAACTGGCCGCCTGTCTGGGATTCCCCGCCAACGCCAACCCATTCAACTACGACGGAGCTGCAGGTCACTTCCTGTCTGGTTTCTCCTCCCACAGATTGTAGAGATGCAAATTAAAAAAAGAGAGATAATTGAAATGATTTGATCCTTTTGTCTCCTCACAGATTTCTGTCATAAGAAATCATCCCCAGAGGTGGAGCCAGAAGCGTCCTGAGTGAAGACGTTGGAGCAAAACAAACATATTTCAGATATGTCCTCCACCAATACAATAAAAGATAATACTACAACCTGGATGTGTGTTATGCACATTATTGTGTGTTGCTCTCAAATACTTTCAAATGTTCTGTTTAAATATGCAAATGACCTAGGTAAGGACTACTAGCCAGTCAGAAGCAGAGTATGAGGGCGTGCCCAGACAGTACCTAGGTATAAATGTCTTATTTTATTCGAAAATGGTTGGATATTTCTGCATACTGGGGTCCATTGTAATTGCACAAAATCTGACTGTAAAGCTGAGACTCCTGTGGATTCAAGGGGCCCAATTGTGAGAAAATCTCTCCAGGGGAACATGCCAACGATCCTCCCTAAGTTTGGGCTAATCTCCAGATGTTTACAACATCTGGTTCCGCCCCTGATTGTCAGCCTACACCCAGATATTTAAAGCAATCTCAAACTGTTCTCCATTGAATAAAAACTTTAAGTTTCAGCTTTTCTGAGGTCGGCAGAATGTTATCCAACAGTTTTCTGATTCGTTAGGGTGCTCTGTCAGAGTCATGTTACTAAACTGTGGTGTGTCTGTGTGTGTGTGTGTGTGTGTGTGTGTGTGTGTGTGTGTGTGTGTGTGTGAGAGTCCGTCCGTCCGTCCGTCCGTGTGTGTCTCTGTCAGTCTGTCTGTCCAGGGCCGGCTCTAGCCCTTTGGTTGCCCTAGGCAAGATTGAGTTTTGCGCCCCCCACCATAGTTTCGCATTGCCAGATCTCCACAGCGCTGTGTCAGCGATAGAGTAGCAATGTATGTTCATTTTAGTTTCTAGGTTGCATGTAAATTAGATGGCACCAACATTTGGTCTAATCATAACATCTGGCAACCCAAAGGCCAAGGTGTAGTTCCCAGATCTGACTAATGATGCGGGGGTCTGGGGGTCCTCCCCCAGAAAATTTTGAGCATTAAACACTTCATTTCCTGCATTCTGGTGAATTTTTATGCACCTATTTCTACCTTTTTCTGAATCAATTTATGCTGGAAATGTCTTTATGTAAAGGGAAACATAGATTACAATCCAAATATAAAAACATAATGGAATATATTGCAATATGGCTCTCAGGCATTCTGTATTGCTTTCATCTATTTATTCTCCTGTAGATCAACTTTTCTAATTATATCTGAGTCAGCACACATGTAGCCTATAATTTACTCTTCATCCTCTTTTGCGTCTTTTGTTGGCACATTTAACCTCCTTAAATGTGCATATGACAATTATTCACCTCAACGATACATGAATTCATTTTAATGAATTAATAAATCCCTGGACTGAGTCGTGATATTTTGAGAAAAATAAAGTAATAATAGGCTATTACAAGAATAAAGTCACAATATTTCAGAAAATAATCTACCTGCACCATAGTCTGCTGTGCATTACGTGATTGCTCTGCTGATACGGTAGATCTCAGACCGTCTGACAGACTCAGAGCCCTGTTTGGGTCTCTGGTCTCTGAATGAGACAAAGTTTAGAGAAGTGGCTGTACACTGCTCTACATCGGAGGTGGGAAACCAAAACTACTGCAGAAATACACGGAGCACAAACGGGACACATCTGCTGCAGCATGGCCACAGCAGAGCGCGTCCTCTATAAACCTGAAGCTGCACAGACCAGGGAAGGCTGCAGCAGCAGCTCCGTGGTCTTTCTACAGCGAGAGTGGACACTAAGCACGTAAAGGTCTGCTTCAGAGCTCCGTGTGTTTGAGTCTGACCCATAGACTGGAAACATCACGTCACAGGAACTTCAAACTAAATTAGTTTGAAGTTTTCCCCCAATTAGGAAATTATCGACAATAATCATCAATTCAAAATCAGGTTGACAAGTAAACGTGTGGCTGAGGGAGCGCCCTAGGATGATCATGTTTAATAAACATGTTTTATTTTGCTTGTCATTCTAATTCTATTATTAATAAGAAGTAGACCTAAGGGCGACACGGCGCCCCCAACACATTTGACGCCGTAAGCAATCGCCTAGTTTGCCTATAGCAATCGCCAGCCCTGTGTCTGTCAGTCTGCAATAGTCCCGACCAAGCGCGTTTACTTATAGCGCTAAAGGGACGCAATAGTCCCGACCAAGCGCGTTTACTTACAGCGCTAAAGGGACGCCAATAGTCCCGACCAAGCGCGTTTACTTATAGCGCTAAAGGGACGGCAATAGTCCCGACCAAGCACGTTTACTTATAGCGCTAAAGGAGACTTTTACCGTCAACGACAAAGGCACCTGACCAAGCGTCCATATTTTACGAGATGGGTGTGAGAACCTGTTGGTGTGTGTGTGTCTGTCCGTGTGTGTCTGTGTGTGTGTCCGTCTGTCCGTCCATCCATCCGTGTGTGTCTCTGTCCGTCTGTCTGTCTGTCCGTGTGTGTGTGTGTGTGTGTGTGTGTGTGTGTCTGTGTGTGTGTGTGTGTGTGTGTGTGTGTGTGTGTGTGTGTCCGAGTCATGTGACTAAACTTAGACATAACTTCACAGCAGACATTTTTAATAAAAATGTCCAAAGTTATAATATAATACGGTCCCAGGTTGAAGAGAGAGACAGTGAGTTAAAGTAAATATGCTCATACAGTAAACAGAGTGACTCAACGGGTCTTTCAGAGTTCGATAACACTATGAGCACTTTGGACCCTCGTCGGGGTCCCGGGGCCGTTATAAACCCGTCCTGCTTCCCTGTCCTCACTGTGCAGTCCCCGACTGATCCCAGAGAGAGCAGAGGGTGCGTTTGATTTTTGTCTCAGAGCAGGATGAGTGTTGTGAAGAGAGCCGTGCTGCTGACGCTGCTGCTAGCGGCGATCGGCAGCTTCGCCACGGCGGGCCCCGAAGACTGCACCGGTCTGAGCACAAAGGTTCAAACAAAAGACATACACAAGGTGAGTCTGATTCTGCTCCTACAATTAGGGCTAAGGGGTGGTACACACACACACACACACACACACACACACACACACGCGCACACACAGACACGTACGTACATACACACACACACACACACACAGAGACACACACACACACGTACACACACACACAAACACACACAGACAAATGTACACACACACCCACACACACAAACAAACACACGTACACACACAGACACAGACACACACACACACACACACACGTACACACACATGTACACACACACACACAAACACACACACACACAGACACAAACACACGTACACACACAGACACAGACACACACACACACACGTACACACACACACACAAACACACACAGACACATGTACACACACACACCCACACACACAGACACACACACGTAGACACACACACACACACACAAACACAGACAGACACACACACACACACTTTCTTGTTTACAAAGTAAATCAATGACAGTCTTCTTAGAAAACATGTTAGTAGAAATATCTCATTTATATTGTCTATTTACTATATTATATTGTCTCTAGAAGTTTTTTACTCTAGTTTTCGTTAAAGACGGAGTAGACATGCGTTGAAGAAGGGAAAGATTATTTTGTGGAGGTCTTTTTTACAGTTTTTTACAATCCCTTTACTACTAATTTCAGAACCTTCATGTCATTTTTCAAAACTCTCGACACAAAACTCAAAACGGCCATCACTGGTAACACAGGCTGATCAATGTTCAAAACATGGCATTCTGCATTCATATCTTTAAATAACTTGCACAATCATTGGTTCAAAAAACAAATTGATTGTGAAATACCATTGAAACGTTACTTTAGATCACCCACACACAAGCTACCCATAGTTTCACTGGGTCATCGTTCGTACAATCATTAAATATTGTAGTACAAAATAGGTGATACATGTTTCATTATGGTACTACATATAAATATATCCCTGTAAAAGTACTGCAGTAGTAGAGCGAATACTACAGACCAATGTGGTACGATTCAATTCAATTCAATTCAGTTCAATTTTATTTATAGTATCAAATCATAACAAGAGTTATCTCGAGACACTTTACAGATAGAGTAGGTCTAGACCACACTCTATAAAGCCCCAACAATTCCAATAGTTCCCCCAAGAGCAAGCATTAGCAGTGGCTATTGCGACAGTGGCGAGGAAAAACTCCCTTTTAGGAAGAAACCTCGGCAGACCCAGACTCTTGGTGGGCGGTGTCTGACGGTTGGGGTTATGACGGTACAGGATGTAGCGTGGCACAGCAGAGCATGGGTGGACGCGGTGGACGCAGCAGGACGTAGCCGAGCTTTGCAGGGAATCGCAGAGCGTAGCAGGGTGTAGCAGGTCCATAGCCACAGCTGCACCCAAGACCCAGGTCTTGGTGTCGCCCTAATCCGAGGCGATGTTCTGGGCGAAGAAGAAACATAAGGACTCTGGAGTAAACTCCCCAGAGCTAGGTGAGTAACAAGCACTTCTGAGACAGGATGTGCATAAAAGGAAACAAAAGAAAAGAGCGTGTCATAAGAAGGAACTTCCTCGGCAGTCTAGAATTATAACAGCATAACTAGGAGAGGCACTATATTATTGATTATACGATAGGTAAATCTGATGACTGTAAAGAGAAGCAGAGAAAAGCAGGGGTGCTGTGTCTGCAGCTATACACCCTGCCCCGCCGGTCTAGGCGTTCACTGCAACTCCTCACTCCCTAACTATAAGCTTTATCAAAGAGGAGAGTTTTCAGTTTAGTCTTAAATGTAGCGACGGTGTCTGCCCCCCGAACCCAGATTGGGAGCTGGTTCCACAGGAGAGGAGCCTGATAGCTGAAGGCTCTGCCTCCCATTCTACTTTTAGAGACTCTAGGAACCACAAGTAACTCTGCATTCTGGGAGCGTAGTGCTCTAGTGGGACAATAAGGTACTAAGAGGTCCTCAAGATATGAAGGAGCTTGACCATTTAGAGCTTTATAGGTCAGAAGAAGGATTTTAAATTCAATCCTGGATTTTACAGGAAGCCAATGGAGAGAAGCTAATACAGGAGAAATATGATCTCTTTTCTTAGTTCTTGTCAGAACACGCGCTGCAGCATTCTGGATCAGCTGGAGAGTCCTAACGGACTTATTTGAGCATCCTGATGATAAGGAATTACAGTAGTCCAGCCTGGAAGTAACGAATGCATGGACTAGTTTTTCTGCATCGTTTTGAGACAGGATGTTCCTAATTTTAGCAATGTTACGAAGGTGAAAAAAGGCTGTTCTAGAGGTGTGTTTTAGATGGGCGTTAAAGGATAGATCCTGATCAAAAATAACTCCTAGATTTCTGACAGTAGTACTGGAGGCCAGGGCAATGCCATCCAGAGTAATTATATCTTCGGCTAATGAGGTTCGTAGGGGTTTGGAGCCCAGCACAATAATTTCGGTTTTGTTTGAGTTTAACATCAGGAAATTGTAGGCCATCCATGATTTTATATCTTTAATGCACGCTTGAAGTTTAGCTAGCTGGCTGGTTTCGTCTGGCTTGATTGACAGATATAATTGGGTGTCATCCGCATAACAGTGAAAGTTAATTGAGTGTTTCCTAATAATATTGCCTAGAGGAAGCATATATAAGGAGAATAGAATTGGTCCAAGCACTGAGCCTTGAGGAACGCCATGGTTAATTTTAGCGCAATTGGAGGGTTTATTGTTAACATTAACAAATTGCGATCGATCAGAGAAGTAGGACTTAAACCAGTTTAGTGCGATTCCTTTAATGCCAACTAAATGTTCCAGTCTCTGTAAGAGGATGGTATGGTCAATAGTATCGAATGCAGCACTAAGATCTAATAAGACAAGTACGGAGACAAGTCCTTTGTCTGATGCAGTTAGAAGATCGTTAGTGATTTTCACCAGTGCCGTCTCTGTGCTATGATGCTTTCTAAATCCTGACTGAAAGTCCTCAAATAAGCTATTGCTATGTTGAAAATCACATAACTGATTAGCGACTACTTTCTCAAGGATCTTGGAGAGAAAGGGAAGGTTAGATATAGGTCTATAGTTGGCTAAGACCTCAGGATCGAGGGTGGGTTTTTTCAGTAGAGGTTTTATCACAGCTACTTTAAATGACTGCGGTACATAACCTGTCAATAAAGACATATTTATCATATCTAGCAATGAAGTGTTAACCACGGGTAACGCTTCTTTAAGTAGCCTCGTTGGGATGGGGTCCAAGAGACAGGTAGATGGCTTAGCTGAAGAGACCTTTAGCATTAATTGTTGAGGGTTTATAGGATAAAAGCAATCTAAGTATATGTCAGGTCTAGTCGTTCTTTCTAGCAGTCTGTCAGTTAAAGGTGACCCATTAGAGGTTGGGGGAAAGAGGTGATGAATAGTATCTCTAATTGTTATAATTTTATCGTTAAAGAAACTCATGAAGTCGTCACTATTCAGAGCTATAGGAATAGATGGCTCAGTAGAGCTGTGGCTATCTGTCAGCCTGGCTACAGTGCTGAAAAGAAACCTTGGGTTGTTCTTATTTTCTTCTATTAGTGATGAATAATAGTCTGATCTGGCCTTTCTTAGGGTCTTCCTATAGGTTTTCAGACTGTCTTGCCAGTCTAAACGAGATTCTTCCAGTTTGGTGGAATGCCATTTACTTTCAAGTTTGCGCGAGATTTGCTTTAATTTACGAGTTTGGGAGTTATACCAAGGTGCTAGTTTCCTTTGCTTCATCGTCTTCTTTTTAAGGGGAGCAACAGAGTCTAAAGTCGTCCGTAGGCAGGCCGTAGCACCGTCTACGAAATGATCAATTTGAGAGGGACTAAAGTTTACATAAAGATCCTCTGTTATATTACGGCACGTTAATGAGTTTAGTGCTGTTGGAATATCTTCCTTAAATTTAGCTATAGCACTGTCAGATAGGCTTCTAGCGTAGAAGCTTTTATCTAATTTCGTATAATCGGGTAGTAAGAATTCGAAAGTTATTAAGAAGTGGTCTGATAATAAAGGATTTTGCGGGAATACTATTACGTCTTCAATTTTGATGCCATATGCCAGCACAAGGTCGAGGGTGTGGTTAAAACAGTGCGTGGCCTCGTGCACACTCTGACTGAAACCAATTGAATCTAGTAGTGAGTTGAAAGCAGTACTAAGGCTATTGCTGTCAACGTCCACATGGATATTAAAATCACCTACAATAAGTACTTTGTCTGATTTTAGGACTACACATGATAAAAACTCGGAGAATTCCGATAAAAATTCACAATATGGACCTGGTGCTCGGTAGACAACAACAAATATAATTGGCTGTACTGTTTTCCATGTTGAATGCTGAAGGTTAAGAACGAGATTTTCAAAAGAGTTATAATTTAGTTTAGGTTTAGGATTAATTAACAGGTTTGAGTCAAATATGGCTGCAACTCCCCCTCCTCGGCCTGAGCCTCTAGGAATTTGAGTATTAATATGAGTGGGAGGAGTGGCTTCATTTAGACTGACATAATCTTCATGGCCCAGCCAGGTTTCAGTTAGACAGAATAGATCAATTTGATTATCGGATATCAATTTGTTTACTAGTATTGCTTTAGAAGACAGAGATCTGATATTTAGTAGACCGCATCTAATTTTCCTATCCTGTTCTATCATTGCAGTGGTAGTTGTAATTCCAATTAGGTTGTTAAGTATTGCCCCTTTTTTGGTTACCTGTGGCTGACGTGAACTGGATGCTAAATTGACTATGTTTGCAGTCAACTTCTTATTACTTAGGGGATTCAACACTTTGTATGGTCTATTGTTGATTATAACTGGAATAGTACTAGTATTACATGTTACCCTGCAGAAAACATTTTCAGATTCATTCACTTGTAAAGTGCCATTAGGATCAATACCTGGGGGGCATGAATCTGTGATATTTTCAACAGAATGTCAATACTTAACTTTCAGTGTGGTCGTTATGTTGTCAGATAGCAGCCTGGCTCCATGTCGGTTTGGGTGGAGACCATCATGTTTCAGCAGGCTGGGCCTCTCCCAGAACAAGTTGAAGTTGTCGACATAGGGAATGCCCAGGGAAGCGCAGTGGGGTTTCAGCCAGGTGTGGAGCCCGAACAGTCTGGACCATCTTTCAGCACCCTTTCTGTAGGTAGGTAGAGGCCCAGAAATGACGATCCGTTTTCCTGTGCCCATCAGGGTGGTGATGAGAGTGGTGAAGTCTTTTTGAAGTGCTGTCGACCGTCTCTCTCTGATGTCGTTTGTGCCCACATGCACGATGATGTTGTCGACCTTAGCGTGGCAGGCGAGGATGCTGGGAAGTTTGTGCTGGATGTCACGGACCTTGGCACCAGGGAAGCAGTAGACCTTGGACGGACCGCTAGGTGTAGGGGGAATGTAGAGGTCCCTGACCATGGAGCTTCCGATGACCAGCGTGGAAGTTGTTGGGTCTGAAGGGGGGCGCGCCGACTGTGTGGATGGGCCTGGATGAGCGCCGTGGGGACGTGGCAGAGAAGGGTTTCTGCAGAGCAGAGGGAACTCCTCATCGTTCATCAGAATGGTGTAGCGATTTTCTAGTCGTATAGGTTGGGCTGGGCCTGAGCGTTGTCCTGACCGCCTGCTGTGGTGCTTGCTTATACGCCATGGCTCAGGCTGGTGTGGAGTGGAGCTGGTCAGCAGAGCTGACTTGGTTCTCGGCAGAAGCCGAGGAGAGACGACAGGGACAGAGGTTGTATTAGTGCGTGGTGGGGTGAGAGTAGTGCAGGGCAGAGTGGAATCAAAACATCCGACATTAGTGTGTGTGTGAGGGGAACTTCCAATGATAATGGTGTCAAGGAACTGTTCATTCACCTTGATCTGGTGGAGAGTCGCTATTCTGGCTTCAAGTTCCACTATCTTCTGGCTGAACAGGAGGCACGAGTCGCAGCCAGGTGTACAGCTGAGGGGGGGCATCGTGTAGCTTGCTAGTTTAGCTAGTAGCAACGTTGACAGAGGCCCTCTCCAAAACCGATCCCTCTTCACTTGCAGTTCACAAGTCAACACTTGCGGATGCTCCTGCTTGTGTTAGCAAGCTGTGGATACTCCATTACTACTGCCAAAATATAGAAAAGAATTCCAAGGAGGCAAACATCCTAAGGGGTCCGCGTCACCTCCCCGCTAGCAGACAGGCTAACTAGCCGTTAGCACAACAAATAGCTAGACGTTGGTTAACGGAGCGGAGGAGAGTTTTACAAACAACGGAGAAACTGCGGCCAGACAGGTCCGGTTAATATACAGCTAGACGATGCAAAGAGTGACTGTATTTCACTGTAGAGGACTTAAATCGCAGGACGTTAAGCGTTAAGCAGTCTGCAGCTGCCGTTGTCTACAACAGGAAACAGGAGTATATATAATATATATATATATTTAACCTTTATTTACAGTATCCAGGTAAGTTGATTTAGAACAAATTCTCATTTGCAACGACGACTTGTCACATTCACACGGTTCCACATTCATACCTGGAATTTTAAATAAGTTTAAATAAATAAAAAAAAAAAAAAAATATATATAGTACTTTATATATAAATTATATATATATATATATACAGTACTTTATATATAAATTATATACCTCAATCATCAGTAACGAGTTGGCAGAATTGGACATTGGTTTTGAGTGTGTATGTGTGTGTGTGTGTGTGTGTGTGTGTGTGTGTGTGTGTGTGTGAGTGATATGAAATGTAAAATACTGTTATTTGTTACATGTTTTTTTTACTCATTAAGTGATGTTTCAACTTTTAAAATTTTGTATTTGTATTTGTGTTTTTCGAGGGACTGCAGATGTAAATTAGCCAAAGGCTAACTCTGGTGCAATGCATCAAATGGTCACATTTATGTTTTAATTGCACATTGTCCCTTATAAATGCATTGAAATTGAAATACAACTATGCATTAAGAGTAATGCAACAGGTACTTATCATTTTGAGTAGTTGTATCGATTTATAGTTAGATCATTGTAATGAAATGAATAGACAATCATCTGAAATGTAATGTGTGAATTGCTTTTTGAAATAGTACTTTGATGTGAAGTTGTGTCATATTGAACAGGTGATCTTTGTTAAATGAACAGGTGATTTTAGGTTTATGTGTATTGTATTGAGTTTTAAAAAATGTGTATTTTGATCATTGGTTGTGAGTTTTGTGTCTAGAGTTTTGAAAAATGACGTCAAGGTTCTGAAATTAGTGCCAAAGTGATTGTAAAAAACTGTAACACTTTTTTTTAACACCTCCAGTTTAACGAAGATAGGTCGCATCTCCCGGAGGTCATCAGAACATTACCGTTTTTTATAGTTTTTTCTCTATGTTTCAGCTTTAGTTGAACTTGGCTAACTCGACTTTTAATCTTTCATGAATTGAAATGATTCAAAGTTTTTGATTTGATAACAAAGACGAATCTTACAGGGTTAGTTCGGACTCCTCAAAGCCACCCAAAAAACACAAAATGACTGACCAATCGAGGCAGCAATGTAAAAAAATAAGAACAAAAAACCCCACCAGACTCCATGTTAATAATCAGTACTTTTAGCGTGTATACAGCCAGCATATTTCCACATGTAAATGGGTGAATTAAGGGCTTTTTTCAACCAAACCAGAGTGGTGATTGTTGGAACAGTGGAAAGATGAACCAAGACGGCTTTTGATAGTTTTATTTAGTTTCTGTCAACTTTGAATGAAGTGTGTTTTACGTGATAAAAGTAATGATTATTTTACACGGAGTCTGGTGGAGTTTGGTGATGGTGATTTCGGGGCTGTTTCATGTTAAACAAAAAGGATCTTACTCTTCAACAAAAAGGTCTATCTCTGTAGGGATCCTTTCCATAATGTTGTCAGACACTTACAATAATAATCTGAGTCTGTCAGTGGCAAAAACAGAACTTTTAGTGGAAGCATACTCTGTCTGACCTATCCCCCTCCCTTACCCCCCTCCCTCCCTCTCTCTGCAGATTTTCGGGGACTGGGTCCTGGTCTGGTCCATCACTGACCACGACCAAGGCAACGCGCTGCTTCAAAACGTCACCAGCTCCCATGTCGAGTTAAGACTCCTCGATGACAACAAGACGGTCACGTGCACAGTGAGGAACGCGCACACGTGAGTCAGTGCTTACATAGTCTCGCTTTGCCAGTCCTTCCTCCGCAGCACTGTGGAGGAAGGTCTCCACAGGAAGGTCTACCATCCAGGAGATGTGCTGAAAATATGCTCTGGTTTATTGGCATTTCTTTAAACCAATCACAATCGAACCATCATCTTATCGTGGTAGAGAGGTTTGTGTGTCCCTACGAACCTGAGGGCTGTGCTGGGACGCAGCAGTTCCCATTTTTGCAAACCATACATAATTACAAGGAAGAAATATTACTGCGCTTCAGGTGTTTGGATAGGTCAGGAGGCACTTTACAGTACAGTCCTCAAAAAGTCGCAGCATTCTTTGTGGCTTGTTGTGTTTTACACAACATTTCCATGAATCATGGATGTGTTGATGACATAAATGAGGAAATATTAGAGGACTTAAGGAGACGTGATGTTGACCTTCGGTGGGATTGGACACTCCGGCGGGATCTGGTCCGGGACTGGCAATGCGCTCCTGGTGGAGCGGGTGGATAGAGATGGAGTGGGGGGAGGAGGAAGGGGCACAACAGGAGCAAGTGGTGCGTTTGGAGGCCCACGCTCCATGGCTGCAGCAATCCTCTCCATACTGTGGAGATGCACCCGAGAGGCCGCAGCAACATCGCCACCCAGTCAAGACAGGCATTTGTTACTTTGCCGCATCCCGGACAGCTCCCGCTGGAATGTGCCAGGCAAATCCGCCATCATAATAGCAATCCGCCATGGAACAAGCGCGCCTGCTCTTAAAGGGAATGTGAGATGATGCTCTGATTGGTTTATTGCACGTTACGTCCAAACCACACCTAGCTACTTCAGACCAACCCATTTTAGATTTGCGTCGGACGCAAGAGTCATTTATCCCGCCGGTATAATAGCAACAGCGCCCGAGATCCGCCCACAAAGCTACTTGCATTTCACGTTTGATACTTGCGTTTCAGATTGTTAAAATAGGGTCCTGTAGCTTTTCGTGCATCCCTGTGGAAGCTGGGAGCATTGAACCCGAGTGAACAATGTTCAAAGTTTCCATTGCTGAAGCCGCGGCGGGGAGCTGTGGTCTCATGGTCTTAGGTGCCTCAAGGGGCGGTAACCCACGAACACTGTGGTGGACACCAGCGGTCAGGGAAGCCGTCCGACTGAAGAAGGAGCAACACAGGATGCCCCCTGGGCGCCTCCCTAGGGAGGTGTTCCAGGCACGTCCAGCTGGGAGGAGGCCTCAGGGAAGACCCAGGACTAGGTGGCAGGATTATATCTCCAACCTGACCTGGGAACGCCTAAGGATCCCCCAGTCAGAGTTGGTTAATGTGGTTGGGAAAGGGACATTTGGGGTCCCCTGCTGGAGGTGCTGCCCCCGCGACCCCACCCCCGGATAAGCAGACGAAAATGGATGGACGGATGGAATCACAATCGTCTTGGGCGCCGCTAAGCGCCGGATGGAGCCACGGTGCCTCTGCAAAATAGCCTCAGGAAGGAACTTGTTTTGGTGGAACATGTGTACGTTCAAAAGTAGTTTAAGTTGTGCAACAGAAAACTCAGATTGGACAGATAGTCTGGATTTACCCTGCAGAGATCTGATGAGCAGTTAACCATAGTCCTCAGAAATCCACCGGAGGTTGGAACACCAACACAAAGAAAGAGGAAGGGGACGTGCGTGCAGAATTTCAAATAATTTTGGACCGTTTTTATCACCACATCTGTGTCTGAAACGTTGGAAAAGCTAGAGCAGATCATAAATAACTACTAACTCAAAAAGCTTGAAGACAAAACTTAAAGCTAAAGAAGTCTGACTATAGTCATCAGATCTGAGAAGTCTTTTGTTACATTCATTCGGCTTAGTTGCTGCACCTTAACTTTATGATGGCGGGGAAAACCCTGACATTTCAACACAGACATGAAAACAAATATGATGAATGAACCAAGGCTGGACCAACATGTCTTCCAACCTATACAACAATGTAGGTCCAGAGAAGGCCACAGTCACGGGTTTAAACACGTCGTTAACGTTGTGAAACGGTCACAGTTTGGTTAGCTGCGCAAAGACTAATATCTGCGTGTGTGAAATTATTTAATTTGCTCAAGCATGATTATCCTGCAATAAGAAGTACGTTTGTTGTTTGTGTAATTTTCAGACATCAGTCGTGTGTCACCTACTTCATCAACATGACGATGCCGACTGACCCGCTGGACAGCACCATGATCAGCTTTCCTGGTGGTGAGTCGCATTAATACACACACACACACACACACACAACAATGACCACACACACACACACAGAGACACACACACACACAAACACGCAGTGCCTGAAGTTAACATCTACGCTACGTGTGGCTAGTTGATTTTAAAAGCCACCGTTGTAGGTGGCTTTTAAAATCAATTTTAAAATCAACTGTTTGTCGTTTTGTTGAAATTTTGTCACGATTTTGTCTCCTTTTTCAACATTTTATCTGACAAGACTGTATGTCTGTGTGTGTGTGTGTGTGTGTGTGTGTGTGTGTGTGTGTGTGTGTGTGTGTGTGTGTGTGTGTGTGTGTGTGTGTGTGTGTGTGTGTGTGTGTGTGTGTGTTAGCCACGGAGAAGGACGGACTTCTTGAGGTGTACAACGAGAGCGCGGCTGTGAATTTCTTCGAGACCTGCCCCGACTGTCTGTCGATGGTCTTCAAGGACAGCGAGGGACGATTCCTGCTCAACTACAGTAAACACAGATGCTCATATTATTATCTTTAGGGCTGCAACTACACTTTATTTTACTCATGGATTAATGTGTGTGTCTCTCTTTCTCTGTGTGTGTGTCTGTGTCTGTGTGTGTGTGTGTGTGTGTGTGTGTGTGTGTGTGTGTGTGTGTGTGTGTGTGTGTGTGTGTGTGTTTCTGTGTGTCTGTGTGTGTATGTGTGTTTGTCTCTGTATGTGTGTGTGTGTGTGTGTGTGTGTGTGTGTGTGTGTGTGTGTGTGTGTGTGTGTGTGTGTGTGTGTGTGTGTGTGTGTGTGTGTGTGTGTGTGTGTGTGTGTGTGTGTGTTTCAGGGAGGGAGGGGGATCACCGTGATGTTGAGAAGTTGAAAGCAGACCACAGCGATCACCACAAACTGGCCGCCTGTCTGGGATTCCCCACCAACGTCAACCCGTTCAACTACGACGGAGCTGCAGGTCACTTCCTGTCTGGTTTCTCCTCCCACAGATTGTAGAGATGCAAATTAAAAAAGCAAACATAACTGAAATGATTTGATCCTTTTGTCTCCTCATAGATTTCTGTCATAAGAAATCATCCCCGGCGGGCCCCGAAGACTGCCACGGTCTGAACGTAACGCTGCAAACAAAAGACATGCACAAGGTGAGTCTGATTCTGCTCCTACAATTAGGGCTAAGGGGTGGTACACACACACACACACACACACACACACACACACACACTAAGGGGTCGTATGTACGTATCGTGATTTTCTTTTTGCAGCAATTTTTTAAATCAATTATTTTCCCTAGAATCGATTTCTTTTAGTTCTCTTCGAGTTCACCTAAATATTTTCTGTTTGGATTACAAATACATCCGAAAACGCTTCTCACCTTCATTCACCTTAAGTGAATGTAGCCTTGGCCAGGCGGGGTTGATTTCATCAGGCGGTACCCGTCGGTCATTGGGTGTTTTGACCCTTATCCGCAACACCCTCCCGATAGTGGTGGGTGGTGGAGGCCAAGTCACTGTCCATCTTCCCCTACTGGCTTCCAGCTCAACTCCTCCCTCCTGCTCCATAACCAGCAAGAGGCTCTTTCCGCTGCCTCCCCCATCCTATGAGCTGCTGTCTTTCTCTCCTTACCTGTCATTCCAATGGCTGTGAGCATTCTCCACACTGACTGAGCAGGAAATCCTCTACAGCCAACCTCGACTGGGAACAGCCATGCCTGCCATCCTTTCACCCTGCAGTCATGCTGAATGTCTTGGTATGTGACGCTCTTCCTTTCAAAGGCCTGTTCACACCCCTCTTCCCATGGAAGAAGTTGGGAGAAGTTCTATGAGGATTATCTTTTTTGCCTCTTCAGACCACAGTACCACATCCGGCCTCAGGGTTGTCTGGACAATTTGGGGGAACTGCAGCATTCCTCCCAGTTCGACCTTCATTTCCCATGATTGGGCCTTTTGTAGCAGACTGGTTCTTGTTGCTGTGGTTAGTGGCTTTTCCACCTCCCTTACAAACTGGATTGATGTTGTTATCCGAAGTGGTTGGCTTTTTTTCCCCTCCCCTGCTCCAAGGTGTTGGCGAATGTCATGAGCACCCTGTCGTGGCGCCACCTGTACCTTCCTTGGGTGAGCGCTGTTTTACACCTGGACAGGATGTGTGCCATGGTGCCCCTCTCCCCACAACGCTTGCACAATGGGTCCTCTCTCATGCCCCACTTGTGCAAGTTTGTTGGGGTTGGGAGTGTGTCATACACTGATCTCAGCAGTAAGGAAATGCGAAACGGCTCCTGTCTCCATAGGTCCACCCAGGTGATCTTCCTCTTGGGAAGATCCCATTTGGTCCAGGCTCCTTGGGAAGCTAGGTCCACTGCCATTGACCTTCGTCCTTCCTCTTCCAGATTCTGTACCTCCATGGCTCTTCTGTCACTGGTTCCTGCCTTCATTCACTGTTGGAAATGGGAGGTTCCAAGACCATATCTTCCTGTGCATGGTGCTCCAATGATATCACATAGCTTCAACATGCTCAGCTTGTGCAACAGATGAATCAGCTGCCCACTTGCGTCCTGATCTTGTGATGATGCCTACATGTCTGACTGTCTCTGTATGTCATTACGACTCTGCACTTTGCAACTTTGAATTCCTCAACCACGAATGACAGAGGAAGTTGGAGCTGCCCTGATCTTATGTGGAGGCCTACTGCAGTTAAGCTTGGAGGTATTCCCAACCACTTTCAGAGGCGCTTATTGATCTTCCACTCCACTCCTTCAACGCATGTCATCAGGACTTCATACACAGTCAGCAGCCACATGAGTCTTGGCAACAGTCCGTGTTGATAGAGCCATGCTTTAAACTTCCCAGGGAGCCCTGATTTTTTGATTCTCCTCAGCCATTCCTCCATCTGCTTTTCCGTACTAGCTATGTTGTTCCTGTCAGGAAGTGAGTCATCGAACCACTTTCCGAGGCACTTAATTGGATTCTCCTCTATCGATGGAATCACTTCCTCTTGCATATGCATCTTCAACCTGTTGGTCAATTTCCCGTTCCTGATCACCATACTCCTGGATTTCATTCTGGCTTAAACTTCATTCTGGCCCACATTGCCATGTTTGGCTTCCTTCTCCGCAGCTGTTATTAGGAGGTTCATTCCCATGACGAACAGGATGGGGGAGATTGTGCACCCAGTTACTATACCCTTTTCCAGGCTTTGCCACTGAGTTGTAAATTGAATCGTAGCTGGATTCCACCAAAGTAGCTGGTAATCATTCCCTTGATGTGCTGAGGGATGTGGTAGTGGTCTAATGTTGCATGGATGAGGGCATGAGGGACTGATCCATAGGCATTGGCCAAACCCAGCAAGACAACAGTCAGGTTGTCTTTGCTGGCTCTAGCCTCACAGATCATCCAGAGATCCCTGGAATTCCACCTTTCTGGATAGCAGTGTTGATGTATCCATTCTTCGTCATGTACGAGGTCATCCTCTTGGCCAGTACAGAAAAGAAGATCTTGCCTTCTACACGTAGCAGTGAGATTGTTCTGAATTGGTCAATGGTTTAGGAGTTCTCTTCCTTTGGCACAAAACAGCCCTCTGCCTTCTTCCAGCATGATGGAATGGTACCCTTTCTCCAGATCCCCCGGGAACAGCTTCCACAGCCTCCGAAGGAGCATTGGGCATTTCTTATATACCTTGTAGGGTATTTAGCTGGCCCGGGGGCACATCCTGTTCTGGCCTTCTTCACCACCTCTTGGACTTCCTTCCAGGATGGTTCTCTGATGTTGAGCTCTTTTCCCGGGGTCTTTGTACTGTTGATGCTTGGGTTGGCATCCAAGGCCTGGTTTCTGGAGGTGTC
>NC_050188.1:23478710-23483710 GCF_008315115.2 Sander lucioperca
GTCTCTGTACTGCCACTTTTTGTTTAATAAAACCTCAAGCTCAAACCATCTCCTGCCTGCCTGCCTCTCCCTGCGTTTGGGTCCTCTTTCCCCCGCTCACCATCACACTAATGGACAATTGATTCCTTTCATCTTGTATTGGAAATGTATAGTTTTCAGTTAATATTAGTGATGGCAAACTGAAGCTTTCTGAGGCCCTGTTTAAAATGGTTATTTTGAAAAACGGAGACATTTCCCTTCGTTTGTGCCCCTTCGTTTACACGCAAACGGAGAATTCGCCTCTGAAAACGAGTCTTTCTGAAGGTCCAGACACAGAGCCGACGGCCAAACGTCGGCAGTAAAGGCAGTTGGACTGATCAGTCTCCCCGAGTTGGTCAAAAAAGTTCTTCAGAACACACTGAAGAGACGAGACGTAATACGTCTCCATAAGAGCAGGCAGCACTAATCTGTATTGTCACCCAAAAATGAAAACCGGCAGCTGATTGGACGAACACATCACGTGGGTCTGGCTTCTCCAGGAAATTCAAAGCCAGACTGTCATGGCGGCTCGTTCAGAATACGATCTCGTATTGTACTAAATAGAGAGAAATAGGCCGTGCAGTTGCTGAATCTGTCTTCATTTCAGATCAACAAAGGTCAGTTTAAAAGATTTTCGTCAGATTTTGAGAGACTCTAGTCACGCTCATCCCGCTCCCCGTTTCCAGGTTAGCTCTCCACCAATCAGATGGGTCATTTGAGTCCGACTGCCGGCAGTGTCTGCCCCCCCGATTATACATGTCAAATCAGCCAAAATGAAGGCCGACGGCCCCTCTGACAGACGACGGCACAGAACACACCGAACAGACTCGAGTCACCAACCTCGCCAGACTGTCCAACGGCCGATTATCGGCTCGGTGTGTCCGGGCCTTAAAAACTGCGGCCAGAGTGGAGATTTTGGAAAACTTTGTTTGCATGTAAACTAAGACAAACGGAGGTTCAGGCAGCCGAGGAAGTGAGGAAGTGATGCGTTGCGGTTGCTATTTTCAGGATTCTGATTGGCTAACGTGGGCTTGAGCTTCTCGTTACACTGCTACCTACAGGTTTGGCATGCTGTTGACGGCATTGACGGCATATATACACAAGAGTATGTGTAAACAAACACTTTTCTGAAAACTGACCCCTGTGCACGATGTTATTTTAGAAAACGGAGAGGTTGAAATGTCCGTTTATGAAAATAGCCGGCCACGTGTAAACGTAGCATGAACCAGTGAAGCTTTCAATCCAATTGTATCGAAAAAAAGGTACTCGAAGCAAGCAACAAGATCTACAGTGAGTTGTTCAAAACCTTTCTTTTTAGTAAACTCTGGGTACGCAAACAATGTTGTCAGTGCTTTCGTTAAAGTGTAGAGCCCCTGGTGATACTTGGAGCAAAGTCTCATGTTGTGTCGAGCCTTCTTAGTGTTTTAATAATAGCTATTTTGAGGCTAGCATAAAAGTGCCCCTAGCACTCCCATTCAAAAGGCCATTTGACGAAGAAACGAAAATACGGTAAATCTTAAAAGTGGCGATTCTGTCCTAAATATGCCTTTTAAACTAAAGTTTGACTCGGGTACATTCACAAAAAGACCCTAGGTTGCATTTTGGCGAGAGTTACGCTTTAACAACGAAATTTTATTGAAGATTTAACTTGGAAGTGCTGGATTTAATCTTCATGATAATGTGGATGATATGGAGTGAAGAAATGTGCGTGAGGCATCAACACTTGGACATATTACGAGTAATTGTTATTCCCACATTTACTTTCTGCAGTCTGACCTCAGTTAACCACCTCACCATCTCTCGCCAATTCCCATTGTCTCCAAAATGTGCGTACGCATGGGTCAGAATTGGCGTGGAGGACCGCACATTCTCCCGTCAAGTTTTTTTATAAATTACAACCTTTGTACTGTCAGGGCACGCCCTCATACTCTGCTTCTGACTGGCTAGTAGTCCTTACCTAGGTACTGTCAGGGCACGCCCTCATACTCTGCTCCTGACTGGCTAGTAGTCCTTACCTAGGTACTGTCAGGGCACGCCCTCATACTCTGCTCCTGACTGGTTAGTAGTCCTTACCTAGGTACTGTCAGGGCACGCCCTCATACTCTGCTTCTGACTGGCTAGTAGTCCTTACCTAGGTACTGTCTGGGCACGCCCTCATACTCTGCTTCTGACTGGCTAGTAGTCCTTACCTAGGTCATTTCCACATTAAAACAGAACATTTGAAAGTATTTGAGAGCAACACACAATGTGCATAACACACATCCAGGTTGTAGTATTATCTTTTATTGTATTGGTGGAGGACATATCTGAAATATGTTTGTTTTGCTCCAACGTCTTCACTCAGGACGCTTCTGGCTCCACCTCTGGGGATGATTTCTTATGACAGAAATCTGTGAGGAGACAAAAGGATCAAATCATTTCAGTTATCTCTCTTTTTTTTAATTTGCATCTCTACAATCTGTGGGAGGAGAAACCAGACAGGAAGTGACCTGCAGCTCCGTCGTAGTTGAATGGGTTGGCGTTGGCGGGCAATCCCAGACAGGCGGCCAGTTTGTGGTGATCGCTGTGGTCTGCTTTCAACTTCTCAACATCACGGTGATCCCCCTCCCTCCCTGAAACACACACACACACACACACACACACACACACACACACACACACACACACACACACACACACAGAGAGACACAGACACACACACAGATATATACACACACACACACACATTAATGCATGAGTAAAATAATGTGTAGTTGCAGCCCTAAAGATAATAATATGAGCGTCTGTGTTTACTGTAGTTGAGCAGGAATCGTCCCTCGCTGTCCTTGAAGACCATCGACAGACAGTCGGGGCAGGTCTCAAAGAAAGTCACAGTCCCTGTCTCGTTGTACACCTCAAGAAGTCCGTCCTTCTCCATGGCTCGCTCACACACACACACACACACACACACACACACACACACACACTACACGCTGCACCAATAGAGCACAACAGTCCCGCCCACAGCGGGTTCTGGAAGTAAAAATACATTACAACTTCTCCATTGACAAATTGGAGTATAAGCCATAAATACTCCAATTGTCACGGATTGTTGGCCCGATTGTTACGGATTTTTCCAAACGTCAACGGGAGAAATGAACGGGAAATTTAATTCAGGAACCCAAGGTCTCTCAGAGGAGGGAAAAATCTGTATATAAAGAGTTTTAGACCGTGCCTTAGGCTAACCAGCTACGACGTGACTCATAAGCATACAAGTATCACCTTGAGTAAAAAAATGAACAGAAAATCCCCAAAAAGTCAAAGGTACAAGGCTGTGTACATATCGTCATCTCAGAGTGAAGGAACTACTCATCCCATAAACCACCGCGCACCACTGAACAAAGGCAGCTAACGTGAGTTTAGCTAACAGCTAATTCGGCTAACCGCTAGCTGAGACAGCGTGTAATAACTTTAAAAAAAAACTCTGAAAATAACAGTTAACGGCTGTTACGTCAGCTGTAGACGGCTTTACCCAGTGTTAAGTTTGAGTTAACGTTATTTTAGACTGAATCAAGCTGTCACCTAGCGGTTAGCCGAATTAGCTGTTAGCTGAACTAACGTTAGCTTCCCGGCAGAGGCTAACGGCAGAAGCGTATAGCGAATAAACGACATTTATCTCTAAACAAGGGTAGTGCCCCATGAACTTTTGGCGTCTATATGAGCATATACAATCGCTGAGTCATGTCGTAGCTGGTTTTAAGTCTACCATCAACGGTTACCATTTTATGGCTTATACTCCAATTTGTCAATGGAGAAATTGTAATGTAATGTTACTTCCAGAACCCGCTGTGGCCGCGCGGGACTTTTGAGCTCTGTGGTATGAATTACATTCTGTCTCCTAAAGGGGCGTGGCCTCATTTGAAAGTGTAGTGAACGTGATGTGGATGGATGAAATGTTATATTTGCTTAACTTATTACTATTTTCTTGTGCTAACGTTATTTACACAGCTAAAGATATATTTAGCATCAGGAACATTTGTCTTGTCAGAGAGTCAAAAATGGTGTGTGTGTGTGTGTGTGTGTGTGTGTATATATTTATTAATGTGACTCACCACCAGGAGAGGTGGTCATGGTGCTGTCCAGCGGGTCAGTGGGCATCGTCATGTTGATGAAGTAGGTGACACATGACTGGTCTCTGAAGAGATGATTGTGATTGGTTTAAAGAAATGCCAATAGGGGGAGGGAGGAGAGAGGGAGGAGAGAGGGAGGAGAGAGGGAGGAGAGAGGGAGGAGGGAGAGGGGGAGGAGAGAGGGCGGAGTGACGGAGGAGTGACGGAGGAGAGAGGGAGGAACGAGGGAGGAGAGAGGGAGGAGAGAGGGAGGAGTGAGAGAGTTTTGGGCATTTTGAGCGACCAGAGCATCAATCAGAAAGTTGAAAGTAGGTCAACTTTATGGTAATGAGCTATGACGCGGTTCAGCGGCAACCAATCAGAATATAGACGTCCTTCACGCTGGCTGATTCCAGAGAAACATACGATGTAAACTTTGGTTCCTACCAAAACATTAGTTCAGAGAAAAAGGAGGAGAAGCTCATCATGGCCGTTGCTGGGTTCCCTATCATTTATGATATTTGCGTATAGGGACCAGTTAACGTTACCTGCCGGTCACATGGTCTCTAAACAGTCCGCTCACGGTGAAGTCCTGCACGGATCAACAGCTGGCGGCTGCTCGCTCTGCCTGCACGCTGCTGCGGTTCAGCGGCTAACGAGCGAGCTAACTGCTAACAGACACCGCTGCGACCAACAACCAATACACATTCTGTCATTATATATGTCATTTATAAAAGGTTTCTAGTGTCAGTGTATTGGCCGTGCAGTGGCTGCTTGATCTTTTTCCATGATGAACATAGAATGCTGCTACGTCAGAGCGGCCAAAGCCTCAAACAGCTTCCCCGGACTTTCTGACAAGCGTCCTTGACCGGGCGGCCAGAGCTGCTTTGCAGC
>NC_050188.1:23488710-23493710 GCF_008315115.2 Sander lucioperca
CGGACATGTTGGGCTCGTACGGCTCTCTGGCTCGCTTCAGGAACATCTCCCGCCTCATGAAGGTGACGCTCTGAGAAGAGGCTTTTGAGTGACATCCGTTGGGCTTTAGGTGCTGCACCTGACCTGGACCTGCTTTGTCTTTTATGAGAACCCAATAAAGGGAGATTTCACAGTTTTTTTGGACCACATTAGACCAGGTCCCGGTCCAAAACTACTACACCTAGACTTGTCAAATCTGGACTAAATTATCTAGCTAGCGTTATTCTGTTTGTGAAAGTGCAATAAAGGCAGAATTCACTTATTTCTTTTCATATGTAGACCACGTTGGACACATTAGAATACGTGAATTCTTCCTTTGATTGCATTTCCACAAAAAGAATAAAGCTAGATAGGTAATTCAGTCCAGATTTGACAAGTCTAGGTGTAGTGGTTTTGGGCCTGGACCTGGTCTAATGTGGTCTACATATGAAGGAAAAAACCCACAGGGAAATCTCTTCAGCAACATCTCCCGCCTCGTGACGGTGACGCTTTAAGAAAAGGCTTTTAGTTCCATTAATTCGGCTTTAGGTGCACGGTTGAAGCAGCAAGAACTGGGACATCTCCACCGTAAATCGATGCAGAAAAAGGCACAAATTGGTGCATAAACAGTCCCCAGAATGCAGGAAGGTGTGGACCCCCTGCTCGCTATCTGTTCCCCCAAATAACGAGAAACGACCTAAGCCATTGCCTCCAACATATACACTTCTGTATGTCTGTCTGTGTTTGAAGGTGCTAGGTGCACTTAAGCATTTCCCCAGTGACAGTGACTGCAGGCCCTTCTATTAAATATGTATATTTAGGGCTGGGCGATATATCGATATTCTATCGATTATGGAGATATGAGGCTAGATTTCGTCTTAGATTTTGGATATCGTAATATCGTGATATGACATAAGGGGTCTTTTCCTGGTTTTAAAGGCTGTATTACAGTAACGTGATGTACTTTTCTGAACTTACCAGACTGTTCCAGCTGTTCTACTATTTGCCTTTTCCCCCTTAGACATTATGTCCACATTACTGATGATTATTGATCTAAAATCTAAGTTATATAGAGATATAAAATACAAGATATTTTGTTAAAGCACCAATTGTCAACCCTAGAATATCGCCGCGATATTGAGGTATTTGGTCATAAATATTGTGATGAGAGAAAGAGAGAGAGAGAGAGAGAGAGAGAATCTGCCATATTCTGCTTTGAACATTTTTACAAAATTGTCAAAACATTGTCAAGAAATTGTCCAAAAAAAGTTTAAAAATGCGACAAATATGCCCAAAAAATTGCCCCTACAAATTGTAAAAAAAACACGTCAAGGAAATTATCCAAACATTTTTTTTTTTAAAATAGGCGACAAACACAACAATTGTCAAAGAAATGTCAAAAAGTTTAAAAACTTTCAGCTGCTAAAAAGAATAATTCCTAATTCTAATGCTGTGTTGACCGTTTTTCTTGTCTTTGTCCCTGTTTTCAGGTCAACGGCAGCACCATCCTGGGAGCCTCCGGAGACTACGCCGACTACCAGCATCTCAAGCAGATCATCGAGCAGATGGTGTAAGCTGACGGGGAATTGTTTGTCTTTCTGCAACGTGGAGCCGCTCTGCTAAAAAAAACGAATAATTAGCACAACAAGCTACTTTAACAAGCTACCTGCTACTAGCTATTTTTGGTCAGAGCGACCTGTCGGCATGCGGCGCCGCCGTCGCTGCCCGTTGTGAGTCGAGCGCAGATGTGAGTCGTGCATGCGTCACTTTGCGAACAAGTAGCCTCCAAGACACTAGCGGCTTTTTGAGCTAACGTTCGCAATCAAACAATCATAGATGGCTAAAACGTTTTTGAAATGACTGCTGCTGGCTACAAGTTAGCAATCAAACACCACAAAGGCGGTCACTTGAATGGCGTTTTTGAGCTAACGTTAGCAATCAAACAATCACAGATAGCAACGTTTTTGAAAATGATGGTCCATCTTCTGTTACTGTATGTAAAGAGAAAAGTTTAGTTTATGGATTTCACAAATTTCAGTATGACACGTTAGGCCGTAAACCGTTTAAATCTGAGCGCGCGCGACTCACATCGGGCAGTGACGGCGCCCCTGCCGAGATGTTGACGTTTTGGGTTGTTGTTGTTTCCGCCAGCATCGACGAGGAGCTGCTGGGGGACGGACACAGCTACAGCCCCAAGGCGGTGCACTCGTGGCTGACCCGCGTCATGTACAACCGTCGCAGCAAGATGAATCCCCTCTGGAACACGGTGGTGATCGGGGGCTTCTACAACGGAGAGAGGTGAGCTCACGGCCGCCACTGAGGAGAGAGAGGAGAGAGAGACACTCAGACATAGACAGAGAGACACACACACACACACAGAGACAGACACACACAGAGACAGACACACACAGACAGAGACACACAGACACAGAGACACACACACACACACACACACAGACAGAGAGACACAGAGAGAGAGAGAGAGATTTCAGTAATCAAAGTTTCTTTAGTTTCTCGAAGCAATCGTTAGTTTTGTGAGCTCCAGTTAACCAGTCGACCGTCTTGGCTCCCTCTAGTTTCCTAGGTTACGTGGACAAGTTGGGCGTGGCCTATGAGGCGCCCACTGTGGCCACGGGCTTCGGAGCGTACCTGGCTCAGGTGAGCGATCTAACGTTTGTGTTCTGTCGTATCGATACGGAGCCGGAGTTACATTTGATTTGACATTTTAAATAAAATAGCTGTAAATCTGACACAAGCTCCTGATTCTAAAATAATAACTTTTTATATTATTAATCTGATGAATGTGTGAATGTTTAAATTGTTTTTGCCGCTGAACGACTCAGATTATTATTCTAAGTGTCTGACAACATTATGGAAGGATCCCTACAGAGATAGACCTTTTAGTTAAAGAGTAAGATCTTTTTAGTTTAACATGAAATCACCGTCACCAAACTCCACCAGACTCCATGTAAATAATCACTACTTTTAGCGTGTATAGAGCCAGCATATTTCCACCAGACTCCATGTAAATAATCAGCACTTTTAGCGTGTATAGAGCCAGCATATTTCCACCAGACTCCATGTAAATAATCAGCACTTTTAGCGTGTATAGAGCCAGCATATTTCCACCAGACTCCATGTAAATAATCAGGACTTTTAGCGTGTATAGAGCCAGCATATCTCCACATGTAAATGGGTGAATTAAGGGTTTATTTCAACCAAACCAGAGCGGTGATTGTTGGAACAGTGAAAAGACGAACCAAGACGGCTTTTGGTAGTTTTATTTAGTTTCTGTCCACTTTGAATGAAGTGTGTCTTACGATTATAAAAGTCCTGATTATTTACATGGAGTCTGGTGGAGTTTGGTGGTGGTGATTTCATGTTAAACTGAAAGGATCTTACTCTTTAACAATCTCACTAGAATTGACTTAACTAATGATTAGAAGTTATTTCCTGTTAAGACAGTCGCTCGAAAGTGACAGCTGTAATTTTTTTGTATTTGAAATAGTTTTTATATTATACATCTGTGGAAATAACTTGCTTAAAATCAATAACTACGCATCAGATAAACGCACCTTTCAGTTTTAACTCGTTAGAAGTTAAGTTAGGTAACCTGAGACTAAAGCTATTAACGTTACCATGGCAACTACCGTGTGTGTGTGTGTGTGTGTGTGTGTGTGTGTGTGTGTGTGTGTGAGAGTGTCTATATATGTGTGTGTGTGTATCTGTGTGTGTGTGTCTGTTTATACCCAGTATACAAGCATGTTGTTGAGATATTTTGGTTTGGGCATGTTAACATAAACAGATATTAATTCTTCTACTGGAGCTAAAAAACTTGTGTGTGCACGGAGCTCACGTTAAGCTCCAAACCCTTAAACCCCAAACGCAGCCTCAGTGTGTCCCTGAGAGAGACACTGAACCTAGCGGTCTACTGCTCCTGATCTATTGTGTTGTTGTTGTTGTTGTTGTTGTTGTGGTGTCTTCAGCCCCTGATGAGGGAGGTGGTGGAGAACAAGGCAGAGATCACTAAGCAGGAGGCGCGGGAGCTGGTGGAGCGCTGCCTCAAAGTGCTCTACTACAGAGACGCTCGCTCATACAACAGGGTGAGTTCTCCTCGCCTGGAGGCTGTTCTCAGTCCTGTTTCGGCCTGTTTTCCCTCAGTTTTCCGTGTGTGTATAAATATCAGTCCCTCAAGAAAAACGCGATTATGCGATCGCATAATTCAATGCATAATCAGCCAATCTTTTCAAATGCGCCGCGAGATAGATCCCGCACAGAGCACAGCATCTATTGCCGGAAGAGACTACTGGTGAAGCAGGATCAAGAAGCGAGTGAACATCAGAAGCAGCTACAGCAGCGTGAGGCGATAAGACAAGATGCCACACAGCTGGATATGTCCCCGCTGCGGTTTAAAAGCAATGGATGTTGAGCTCTGTGCGTGATCTCGCGGGATCTCGCGCGGTAGCAGCCGAGAGGAGTTTCCATCAGGCAATTGTTGCAGTTATTTCAAATATACTTCTGGTGGAGTTACAAACTTTCAAACCAGTCCCTCCAGAAAAAAAACGATTATGCGATCGTATAATTCCAATCCATAATCAGCCAAAGTCCTCATATTTATGCGGGGGCCGCATCTTTCCAAATACGCCGCACTTTCGCCGCATAAATTGCCGATTTCCGCGCAAAATATGCGGGGCTTGCATGATTTCATAATCCCCGCCATTTTCGTTACAAGAAAAGTCACACATCTTAGCAGAAAGTTGAAAAATGTTGTGTTTACTTCACACAAGAGCAGCCATTTCCCCCTGTTACCATGGGAACGTTCCCAGCACTTTCTGTGATGTAGTATGCTTGCTTATCATAGGAAGAAATTACTCTTTACATTAAGGTAGTAGCCTAGTGAGAACAGGGTGTTTTCATCAAACCACAGTTTTTGCAAGTTCCTGCAATTTCATCGCATAAATATCCCGCATAGTCCATCACAT
>NC_050188.1:23503710-23533710 GCF_008315115.2 Sander lucioperca
TGGACCAGAGTCTGGTAGGACCAGGCTAATGGACCAGAGTCTGGTAGGACCAGGCTGGTGTACCAGAGTCTGGTAGGACCAGGCTAATGGACCAGAGTCTGGTAGGACTAGGCTAATGGACCAGAGTCTGGTAGGACTAGGCTAGTGTACCAGAGTCTGGTAGGACCAGGCTAGTGGACCAGAGTCTGGTAGGACCAGGCTAGTGGACCAGAGTCTGGTAGGACCAGGCTAATGGACCAGAGTCTGGTAGGACCAGGCTAGTGGACCAGAGTCTGGTAGGACCAGGCTAGTGTACCAGAGTCTGGTAGGACTAGGCTAATGGACCAGAGTCTGGTAGGACCAGGCTAGTGTACCAGAGTCTGGTAGGACTAGGCTAATGGACCAGAGTCTGGTAGGACCAGGCTGGTGTACCAGAGTCTGGTAGGACTAGGCTAGTGTACCAGAGTCTGGTAGGACTAGGCTAATGGACCAGAGTCTGGTAGGACTAGGCTAGTGGACCAGAGTCTGGTAGGACCAGGCTAGTGTACCAGAGTGGTCTAAATGCGCTCCTTACTGATGATCTGTCACGGCCGCTCACTACTTCCTGTCTGTCTGCAGAAGGAACTGGGAGACTCTTCCTCCTCGTCTTCACTGAAGCTGCCGTCTGGAGACAAATCAGCTGCGAAACCTTCGTCGCTGGACGGTCCGCCTCCTCCCTCCTCTTCCTCGTCCTCCTCTCTGCGTCCTGCGGTACGTCAACACCGTTTTGATCATGCTGTATTTTTAGCAGTGTGGGCAGCATGAGGAGAATAATGTGTTTAAACATGTAAACGTGTTCTAGTAGACATAACACGTAATAATACAAGTAAGAGCCTGAAAACTAAATGGGTCTTCTTTAAAAGTGAAATTAACTGGATCGGCTCTGACCTTCTCCTTCTCAGAACACATCAAAATGTTTGCTACAGATGCAAAAACACACAGATAATTGAATGAGTTTTCAGACTGTAACCCATTCACAATGCAGCGTTACATCTCTAATAATAGGTCTCCTTTAAAAGTGATTTTGTATCTTTTTATATTAAACTTTGTATGTGGAATTGTCAGGCTTTGTTGATTTAGTTATGACTGAACAGATCCTGTCTATGTTGTATGTGATGTCTTTAATCTACTGTGACCTTGAATTTCCCCTTGGGGATCAATAAAGTATCTACCAACCTACCTACCAACCTACCTACCAACCTACCTACCAACCTACCTACCAACCTACCAACCAACCTACCAACCTACCAACCTACCTACCAACCTACCAACCTACCTACCAACCTACCTACCTACCTACCAACCTACCTACCTACCAACCTACCAACCAACCTACCTACCAACCTACCTACCAACCTGCCAACCTACCTACCTACCTACCAACCAACCAACCTACCAACCTACCAACCAACCTACCAACCTACCTACCAACCTACTAACCAACCTACCTACCAACTTAGCTACCTACCTACCAACCTACCTACCTACCAACTTAGCTACCTACCTACCAACCTACCTACCTACCAACTTAGCTACCTACCAACCAACCTACCTACCTACCTACCAACCTAGCTACCAACCTGCCAACCTACCTACCAACCTACCAACCAACCAACCTACCTACCAACCTACCAACCTACCTACCAACCTACCAACCAACCTACCTACCTACCTACCTACCAACCTGCCAACCTACCTACCAACCTACCTACCAACCAACCTACCTACCTACCTACCTACCAACCTGCCAACCTACCTACCTACCTACCAACCAACCAACCTACCTACCAACCTACCTACCAACCTACCAACCTACCTACCAACCTACCTACCAACTTAGCTACCTACCTACCAACCTACCTACCTACCAACTTAGCTACCTACCTACCTACCTACCAACTTAGCTACCTACCAACCAACCTACCTACCTACCTACCAACCTAGCTACCTACCTACCAACCAACCTACCTACCTACCTACCAACTTAGCTACCTACCTACCAACCAACCTACCTACCTACCAACCCACCTACCTATCTACCAACCTACCTACCAACCCACCAACCAACCGACATACCAACCAACCTATCTACCAACCAACCTACCTACTTACCCACCTACCTACCAACCTATCTACCTACCTACCAACCTATCTACCTACCTACCAACCAACCTACCTACCATATCTATCTCTCCATCCATCTACCAATCGTACCTGTGCCTTGTTGCAGGTGGAGGCCTTCATGAAGCAGTTACCCAGAATCCTCCCTCGGAGCTCCCTCCCCGAGAAGACGCCACTGTCGATCCGCTCCTCCCCGCCCTCGCTGGTTCCCAAAGACGCCTCCGGTGTCATCGGTGGGGGGGCATCCGGACCCGGAGGCCCAGTGGCCGCTGCCACCAACAGTGGCGGCGTGAAAGTCATTGCCATGGCGACGCTACCGCAGCAGCAGGGCGGGCCCGTCCCGGTGATGATCCTGCCTCAGGGCTGTCTGGCGTACGAGCGGGAGAAAGTCACACCGCCGCCGCCGTTGCCACCGCAACCCAAGGTTTTTATAGTTCTCATTATTTCAACTCAAGTATCAACGACGTCACAACTGATTGACTGATTAACGATGAACGCCGACCTCGGTCATTCAGCAGGACAGTGGAGAGACAGAGAGGCAGACGTGCAGTGAGAGGGCAACAGTTTGTATATATAGTAGAGATGTTCCGGTATTGGTATCGACTCCGATACTGCCTAAAACGCTGGTATCAGTATCGGGAAGTACTGGAGTTTATGCACTGATCCGACACCACGTAATAAAGCCCTAAAGAAAATCTACGTTAAAGTAGTTTATTTATGTTCTTTCTCCGTTATAACTGACTGTCAAACTGGAGAATATAAGAAAGTTCTGTGGCATTCATTGTTCGTGTTTCACAAAGAGTTTAACCTGAGCCAGACCGACAACAAAGATAGAAATAACATGACATCCATACAGAGATAGTAGTATACAGCTGTTATACATCATATCATCCATACAGAGATAGTAGTATACAGCTGTTATACATCATATCATCCATACAGGGATAGTAGTATACAGCTGTTATACATCATATCATCCATACAGGGATAGTGGTATACAGCTGTTATACATCATATCATCCATACAGGGATAGTAGTATACAGCTGTTATACATCATATCATCCATACAGGGATAGTAGTATACAGATGTTAACATAATAAAATATATGACACACTGGTATCGGATCGGTACTCGGTATCAGCCAATACGCAAGTTCAGGTATCAGAATCGGTATCGGGAAGCAAAAAATGGTATTGGGCCATCTCTAATATATAGCCCACATGAATTACTGGATTACATCATTACGTAGCGTGTTACAGTTCCTCTCTCCTAACATGTAGTTCGGCTGCCAAGAAAGACAGCTCTGGTCACGCTGGGTCTTCATGTTCAATGTACAATCAAACTTACTAAACATTAATATGAAATAGAGCCCGATATATCGGTCGTAGGGGTGGAACGGTACACTGAAGTCATGGTTCGGTTCAGACATCACGGTTCGGTTCGGTACAATGGAGGGAAGAGCATAACAAAAATGCAGAAGGCAATTTTTTTTATTGTGCATGTCTCAGGCTGTACCACCTAGTGTCCTACAGTCTGTCCCCTGAGCTAGCTGTCTCAGGCTGTACCACCTAGTGTCCTACAGTCTGTCCCCTGAGCTAGCTGTCTCAGGCTGTACCACCTAGTGTCCTACAGTCTGTCCCCTGAGCTAGCTGTCTCAGGCTGTACCACCTAGTGTCCTACAGTCTGTCCCCTGAGCTAGCTGTCTCAGGCTGTACCACCTAGTGTCCTACAGTCTGTCCTACCTAGTGTCCTACAGTCTGTCCCCTGAGCTAGCTGTCTCAGGCTGTACCACCTAGTGTCCTACAGTCTGTCCCCTGAGCTAGCTGTCTCAGGCTGTACCACCTAGTGTCCTACAGTCTGTCCCCTGAGCTAGCTGCACCAGCCTGAAGCGTATAAAGTAAGATGTAAACAGTAAACAATAAGTAGGCTACCCCACATCATCTCCAGACTCCATCTGGAACTTGTAAACAAAATAAGACAATCAGCTAGTAGTGTGATATGGGAGACAAGCGCTGCTCTCATATGTGAATGCACAGAGCAGGGGTGTTAAAAGAGCAGCTTCTTACACAGAGCAGTTGGCGAATTGTGGCGTTAGCGTCACACGCTAACAGCGGAGCTAGCAGCAAACAGCGAAGCTAACGGCGGAGCTAAAAGCTAATGGCGGAGCTAACAGCGGAGCAAATGGGCCTGGAAGCCATTTGTGGTCGAGGCGAGAAGGGATACAGCTACAGTACGTCCGTGTTTGGTTGTATATGAAGGGACTAGTTTGCTTCGGTGGACTCACTGGACCGACTCGACATGTAGGCGGAGCTCGGGAGCTTCAGAGCTAAGGCGGGGCTACAGATTAGGTGTCCCTAAGAAACGCGTATGTAACAGTAGTTTCACATTACATTAATTCATTTGCACACGAGTTTTATTTATTTTTATACCGTGTATTCTCCGTGTAAATTCATGTACCGAAACGAGATGCCCGTACCGTTTCGTTTCAATACGAATACATGTACCGTTCCACCCCTAATCGGTCGGTAATAGACATTTTCCAAACTATCGGTATCGGCATTTATAATGGGCGATAAATGAATGTTTAAAAAATAAAATAAAAACGGACGAAACCCCCTTCAACCATGTTGTGAGTGTTGGCGTTGCGTAGTCTGTCCACCAGAGGGCGCTCTACAACGTGTTTAACCCTTTAAGTTTCATATCTTAAGTTTGTATTTTTATACATTTTATATATCAGAACTTTAATATATTTTGATGTTCTGTTGTACGTTTATTTTTAAATAAACTGCATTTTCATGTTGTTTTAGTGAGGACTCATAAATAACTACAAATAACTAATGTTAGGGAAATGTTTATGTTTTGTTATGCATTTCTGGATTTTTATTTTTTAAATATATATATCGGCCGATATATCGGAATATTGGATTTTTAAATCACCAAATATTTGTATCGATATCGGCCATAAAAAATCGGGCTCTAATATGAAATCAACAATAACTATGGACAGTCATGCGATTAATCACGATTAAATATTTAATCGATTGACGGCCCTACTGACAAACGTTTACCTTATCCATAGATAACAATACATACTTACAGGACTTTACTGCTTATTTTAGTGGTGTGTGTGTGTGTGTGTGTGTGTGTGTGTGTGTGTGTGTGTGTCTGTCTGTCTGTCTGTGTATCTATGTGTGTGTGTGTCTGTGTGTGTGTGTGTGTGTGTGTGTGTGTGTGTGTGTGTCTGTCTGTCTGTCTCTGTGTGTGTGTGTGTGTGTGTGTGTGTGTGTGTCTGTAGCAATACATATTTACAGGATTTTACTGCTTATATATATATATATATATATATATATATATATATATATATATATTTTTATATATCTGTGTGTTTCCGTCTCAATAAATATTTACAGGATTTTGTTTGTTTTTTTGTTAGTTTTAGTTCTATAATAACTCTGCCACAACAACCTCCTCTTCCTCGGCAGCAGCAGCACGCCACCGCAGCGCCGACCTCGGTGGTCCAGAAAGCGCGAGGGAACGCCAGCAAGCGCCCCCTGGAGGCTGTGGTGTCCAGCGGCGGCAGCGCTGTGGGCGTGTCTGGCTCCAGCGCTGCTCCTCCTCCTCCTCCTCCTCCGGTGAAACGGAAACGCGGCCGACCGAGAAAACCTCGGCCGGAGGACGCACCGCCTCCCCCCGCTCCCGCCGCTCTGTCTCCTAAACCTCCGGCGGCGCCCGGCGCCCACGCTCCCATCATCACATCACTGAGCGGCGGGGTCATCCAGAAAGCCTCTTCCTCCTCCTCCTCCTCTTCTTCCTCCTCGCAGCCGGTGCTGGAGCTGGTGATCCAGGAGCAGCCGGGGCTCCTTCTCAGCCAGCTGCCGGCCGTGTCGGATGCAGGTTTGAGCTCCGTTTTTATTTCCATCACATAGATACCATACCTGCAAACTAGTCGCTTTTCGGCGAAAATTGCCGTTTTGAATGGGAAAATGTCATCCACGTGAATCGTGTAGATCCAAAGAGTTTTTATTTGTGGGGGGGTCCGAGACCCGGTGCTAATACGGCACCGGTGCCTTAACGACCGTTATCTACCGGACTGAATAGCAACGCGGAATTCGGTGCCTTATTTCGGTGCCTCTTAAACGCCTGCACTTCTCTCTGATGCTCCGAAAACGGACGTTAGAGGGAACTGAAACATCACCGCACGGGACGCTAGTTACGGTAACACTACAATCGACAGCAGCTAACGTTAGCCTACCGTTAGCTAGTTAACACTACACTCGACAGCAGCTAACGTTAGCCTACCGTTAGCTAGTTAACACTACACTCGACAGCAGGTAACGTTAGCCTACCGTTAGCTAGTTAACACTACACTCGACAGCAGCTAACGTTAGCCTACCGTTAGCTAGTTGACACTACACTCGACAGAAGCTAACGTTAGCCTACCGTTAGCTAGTTGACACTACACTCGACAGCAGCTAACGTTAGCCTACCGTTAGCTAGTTGACACTACACTCGACAGCAGGTAACGTTAGCCTACCGTTAGCTAGTTGACACTACACTCGACAGCAGCTAACGTTAGCCTACCGTTAGCTAGTTGACACTACACTCGACAGAAGCTAACGTTAGCCTACCGTTAGCTAGTTGACACTACACTCGACAGAAGCTAACGTTAGCCTACCGTTAGCTAGTTGACACTACACTTGACAGCAGCTAACGTTAGCCTACCGTTAGCTAGTTGACACTACACTCGACAGAAGCTAACGTTAGCCTACCGTTAGCTAGTTGACACTACACTCGACAGCAGGTAACGTTAGCCTACCGTTAGCTAGTTAACACTACACTCGACAGCAGGTAACATTAGCCTACCGTTAGCTAGTTAACACTACACTCGACAGCAGCTAACGTTAGCCTACCGTTAGCTAGTTAACACTACACTCGACAGCAGGTAACGTTAGCCTAGCGTTAGCTAGCAGCTGGAGTAAACACGGTTAAAATGCTGACAGCTGAACGGTGTAAAAGTGTAACTGTATTTCACTGGAGAGGATTCTAACACCAGACTGTAGCTGCCGCTGTCTGAAAAACAGACTCAGCCTCGCCAGCCTCGTGCTGCATTCAAAGTTATTGTAAAATACCCTTTTCCCATCCATTTTTTTTTTGTTGTTAACAGGAATTTACTGGTGAAATAAGTTATTGTTATTACATTTTTAATAAATCATTTAATTATAAATATATATAGAAATCTTTCAGTTCAGGCACCGTTTTAAATGTATCCTTTTAGCAGCGGGAAATAGTTGTTTTTTCCCTTTATTTCCGGGGATGTGTCACCTTTTTCAGCCCTTCTGAGTTTGCAGGAATGAGATACACAACAACACACGTACGTAACTCGAGGGCCGGGACCAACCAGGGCTTTAAATAGACACCCGCCAACCCGCCAAAATGTCGGTAACATCTGTAAAGTTATGAGCCAATTTAGCCGGTGATGAAATAAGTGAAGCGTCTGTTTTTAACCCTTGTGTTGTCTTCCCGTCGACCGTGCAACTTTTAGTTTTTCTGAGTCAACGTTATGATGTTTTTGTCACTTTTATCCAAGTTTTTTTGTGTCTTTTTCCGTTGTTTTTATCAATTTCTTTTTCTGACATTTTCGTGGGATTTTTCCTGCGTTTTTGTCACGTTTTTCAACATTCTTCTCTCTTTCTAAATTCAATGAAAGTAGCGAACTGATCATTTATTTTACTTGTGAAGAGCGTCGCAGGGAACCATCCACGTTGCTTTTTGTTGTTGAAAATATGGTTGAAAAAAAAACAAAACAAATTTCTGATAAAGAAACTTTTTGAAAATGGGTCAAATTTGACCCAAGGAAAAACTTTTTTGGTGGGTGTTTTTATGCTTTCATGGCGTTTTTAAAAAAAAAAAAATGTTTTTCCAGCATTTATTACGCTTTTTGGCAGGTTTATTTTGGACGTTTTTTTCTGTTTTTTTTTTTTTTTTTGTCACTTTTTCAACATTTTTTATGGCTTTTTCCTGACGTTTTTGTGACTTTTTCAATGTTTTGGCCATTTTTTTAATGTTTTTGGCGCTTTTTAAAAAGTTTGTAGGTATTCGTTCATTGTTTTTGCTGCTTTTCCTAACGTTTGGGGTTTTTTTTATTATGTTTTCAGCGCTAATTTCGACGTCCCATATTTTCTGTTATAAAAAAAAACTTCCGGTTGGGAACCAGTTCCTGATGCCCAACCCTCTTGAGTTCACCGTGTGTCTCTCTCTCTCTGCTCGGGAACAGGCCACCAGCTGGTGGAGCACCGTGGCGGCGTGGTGGTCCAGTGTCAGCCGGGCCGCGCCGTGGAGCCGGACCGCCACGGCCGGCCGCAGCCGCCGCTGCTGCTGTTCCAGAGTCCCGGGACCCCCGCCGGCTGGACGGCCGGACGCACGCCGATGGTGGAGGTGATCCAGAAAGCTCCACGGCCAAGCAACAACAACAACAACAATCCTCCTCTCCCTCTGCCCACGCTGCACGAGGAGCGCGGCGAGGTGGAGATCACGCTGACGCCGGTGGAGCTGCACATCAGCTCGCCACCGCCACCCCCACCCCCACCCCCACCTCCCACCTCCTCCTCCTCGCTCTGCTCCGTTGCCGTGGTGAAGAGCGAGGAGGAGGAGATGGGAGTGTCCTCCCAGAGAGAGAGAGAGAGAGAGGAACACTAGCTTCTCTTTCTACACGCAGGGTTCATACGTTTTTAAAAAATAACCTGGAAAAGTTACGGAATTTGAAAAAATGCGAATTCCAGGCTCCTGGAAAGGTTTTGGAAACAAAAAGACCCAGAAAGTTTTGGAAAAGCCATGGAATTTTTAACACAGCATAATAATATTATATAATATAATTCACAAATCCCACTATGAACTAGGGGTGGGAATCACCAGACCCCTCACGATACGATATCATCACAATACTTATGCCACGATACGAGATTATTGCGATTTTAAACATATTACAATATTCTGCGATATATTGCAATTCATTACCTTTTTTCCAACTTCTAATTTTTCCCAATTTCAAATGATGTCCCCAACAGGAAACTTTGTCAACATCTGTTTTATCTAAACAGATATATTTCTGTTTGTTCATCTCTCTTCAATTTCATTGCTCCAAAATTGGATTGTTAAGCAGACAAACTGACCAAACACATATATAATAATAGATCCATACTCGGCGTCTGTGTATCGATACAGTATTGCCACGGAAAATACTGCGATACTATGCTGTATCGATTTTCCCCCCACCCCTTCTATGAACCACATACATTGTTAATTGTTGAACCTCTGAGGGTAAACTTTAACACATATTTTTATTCTTATCGTATAATGTCGACTGACATTTTCAGGAATACATAGTCATGGAAATTTGCCGAAAAGTCATGGAAAGGTATTGGTTAAAATACGTATGAACCCTGTACATCTCCCCTCCGGCTACATCTACATCTGCACCGCTACGCCTGACATCGGCTGTGTCTCATTCCGCCTACTTCCGTCAGTACACCGCTAACGTGCACTGACCACTTCCTGCCGTAGTGCCCACTTCAGATGGTCTGTATCGTCCCAAAAGGACCACTCACGTTAAAACACTTACCGGAAACGACGAGCGGTCGGCTCGGCTCGCCGTCTCTCAAAATCGGACGAAGATCTTTTAAACTGGCCTTTGTCGAGCAACAAAACAGAAAGACGTTTCGGTGAACTATTTTCGTACAATATGAGATCGTATTCGCGTTCGTCCAATCAGCTGTTTAGTGCGAGTGGGGTCCATCGTTCCACACTGAACTTTCTGACCGTTTTGCGTTATCTACACGATATACTTAAAACTAAGTGTTTGAAGTGTGCAAGTAGGCGCTTTGAGACACAGCCATCATGTAGAGCTGCAAGCCTATTCTTCCTTATACTTTACTTCTATCCTCCCTTCCTTCCTTCCTTCCTTCCTTCCTTCCTTCCTTCCTTCCTTCCCCTCCTTTATATCCCCTTCAAGCCTCCTTCCCTACGTAGCTAATAGGGCTTCACGATACGAGGAAAATATGTGATCTAGCCCTATGTATTTCATTTCTTCTTTTCTTCCCTCCTTACATACGCTAAAAAATAGGCACACATGCATATATATATACACACACACACACACACACACACACACACGCATATACACACACACACACAGCCATACACACACACACACACACACACACATATACACACACACAGCCATACACACACACAGTATATACACACACACACACACACACACATATACACACACACAGCCATACACACACACAGTATATACACACACACACACACACACACACATATACACACACACAGCCATACACACACACAGTATATACACACACACACACACACACACAGACACACACACACAGCCACACACACACACACACACACACACACACACACACAGCCACACAAACACACACACATACACACACACACACACACAGCCACACACACACAGACAGAAACACAAAAACGTCACATTGGACATTTTCTGACATTTTATAGACCAAACGCTTCATCGATAACGTAAACAATCGTCGGCTGCAGCCCCGTACATCCTGAACTGACTATCGTTGCTTATTTCAACACACGTAACAAATTAAAGTCCCCTCTGACCTCTGAAGTCACGGTCAGTGAAAGCTCCTCCTCTCAAAGAAATCTATCCTTATTTTTTTATCGTTTTTGTCTCAAAACGCCGCCTTAAAAACCAAAGTGTACCGGTGTAGATGTAGCCTCGGCTTTTTACCTCACCTGTGACAAAGCCCCGCCCACTTCCCCCCCACCTTTCTCTCTCTCTCTCTCTCTCTCTCTCTCTCTCTCTCTCTCTCTCTCTCTCCTCTTCCTTATTGGTGGAAATCCCAGATTGGCGACAGCAGAGAGAGCCAATTGTGGTGGATAGATGAAGCCAAAACCTCCCGTCAGCCATCAGCATCTTGACTGTTGCACTTGTGAACAAAAAATAAACAGGCTGGACGCTGTTAGAGAAACTTACGGTCTTACACTTTCAGCATGTCTGTCTTTCTGAAAACCAGAAGAACAACATCTTCCTCTCTACCTTCCTTCCTCTCTTCCTTCCTTCCAGACTTCTCATCTTCTGCGCTGAGCGTTTTTTTGGTTGCTTCAGATCAGCCGATTTATAGGAAACGAAATTACAGAAAACAAAAAGGACTAGACGAGCGTAAAAGGAAGGAGAGAAGATGGAGCCGAAGGAAGGAAGGAAGGAAGGAGACAAGTCTACGGGACAAGAGATGAGCCTGAAGCGGCTACGGATACCGAAAGGTACTTACGGGTCAGAGCCTTGTAAAGGTTCCTTAGTGCTAAATGTGAGAGGGAAAAAATGAACTCTGTAACGGAGCTCCGCCTCGATTCACATTCACCTTCGCGGAGATGTAGGAAGAAGTGATTTCTGGAAGAAATTTCCGGGAAACATCTGCTTCGTGGATTCAGGACTGAATGTGAATTGATGCTCGGCGGCTCTTTTAAAGAGTTCCTCTGTTCGACAAACAGCTTTTGGTTTGTTGTGTTTGTGTTCGTGTCGTTTTAGTAGATGGTTCCGATCGCTCTGTGTGTGTGTGTGTGTGTGTGTGTGTGTGTGTGTGTGTGTGTGACAGGAAGAAGGGACGAGACAGAAAACTTCCAGGCCCTCATTAACTCCAGAAATGTTGCGTAAAATGAGCCAAATTCTCATAAAATTCAGTTATTTATTGATCAGTTTCAGTCGATATTAAGTTTTCAGAGTTTGTTAAAGAAATCGTTTAAAAATGGATTCAGAACAACACAAATATTTCATTTATATAGCACTTTAAAAGCACCAAAGTGCTTCACAAAGACGAACATATACAAGCTTAAAACACACACATACATATAGTTTGTTAACAATTGTTAAAATAAGAGCCAAACTGCAAAATGAGCAAGTACAGAAAAGAAATACTAAACCAAACGAATACAAATTTAAAAAGACTTAACCCTCCTGTTGTCTTTCCCGTCGACCAACAAGCAACTTTTTGTTTTTATGGGTCAAAATTTTAAGTTACTATACTTTTGTTTTTCAACGTTTTGGTCATCTTTTCGACCCTTTTCCCGATGTTTTTGTCACTATTTTCGAAGTACGAAAAGCCTTTCACGACGTTTTGGACGAAGTTTTTTGTCACTTTTTCCAACATTTTTGTCGACATTTTTTTCCAAGTTTTTTTTTTTTTGCCGTTTTTGAAGCTTTTTCCAAACTTTTTGCCACTTTTTTCACCGTTTTTATTAATTTTGTTAAATTGTTATCAATGCTATAAAATTTAATAAAACACCCAAATTCAATGAAAGTAGTGAACTGATCATTTATTTAACTTGTGAGGAGCGTTGTTCGGAACCATCCACGTTATTTTCTTTGACAATTTGGTTGAAAGAAACCCAAATTTCTGATAGAGAAACTTTCGGAAAATGGGTCAAATTTGACCCGAGGACAATAGGAGGGTTAAAAAAAAAACACAAAATTACAAACCTGAGCCAAAAGCCAATTAATCTGTCCATCGGCCCCAAACTGACCAACCCCAGCGAGACCCGGCTGTGTTTTTAAGATAATCAATTTTAAGTTTTACGTCCGTCATCTTCCCCTCTTTTCATTGGAGTGAAAAACCAAACATTCATGGCTGACATTAGCACTTAACTTGGCCACAAAATCCCCTCTTCTGCTGGAAAGAAAATGTCTTCAGCTCAGGCACAAAAGAGCAAAAGCACAAAGTTCCCCGCCAACGTAGCGCGGAGAACATGCAGTAAAAGGATGCATTTATGAGGGATATGTGCAGAAAATTAGCTTCTGTAGCACTGAGTCTACAAGATTAGCCTGCTAGCTCAGTTTAGCTTAGCTGTTGTATGTTGCCATGCGCGCCCCCTTTTTGCACTAACTCCTCGATCACCACTGAAGCACCGCTGTCTGGAACGGCAATGTGACGTTACCGCGTCCAGATGTTCTTGTCGTTAACTCTCTCGGAGCTTTTCGCTTTTTCACCGTCGGTCTCCGTTTTGTTTTTTTTAAAAACAAGGTTGACATAAGTGGACGTAAAAGTAGAGCGTGTTACTTACGTCGCTGTAGGGCACACGTGTCAAACTCGAGGCCCGTGGGGCCAAATTTGGCCCCTCGCAGATTTTGAATCTAGCCCGCATTTTCAATTTGGGTTCACAATTAATTTTGGCCCACCCAGTTTATTTTTAAAAATGTTTTTGGCGGTTTGTCCTTTGATAGCTAAGTTGCTTCTTTAGGGCTTTATGTGGACCAAACTAAGTCAGAAGACTGTATGAGACATTCAATAATACAGTCAAAGATGTTTGACTTTTTCTCTTAAATAAAATAGGGATGCACCGAATCCAGATTTTTGGGGTTCGGCCGAATACCGAATCCCCTGGTTGAGATTCTGCTGAATCCTCGTCCCATCCTCAGTCCATGAACTCAGTAAACTCATTAATGAAGTAAACAGTGACTGTCCTTCCTTTGCCGTACCTGAAGTTGCTGCGTTTTGGCTGCTGTCTGTAGATTCCTTCATGCTCAACTCGTATTCTTTCGGATGTTTCCTACCAGATGTTGTAACGGCGGTGATGTTGTGTATAGTTTAGGGTCCTCGCCACCACGAGACAAATTGGCATTACAAATTGAACATGCAGCTGGACTTGAATGGCCTTCTTTTGACTGAAAGTACTGCCAAACAACTGTTTCTGCTCACCAGTTCCATTTTCACTTCCTCACAGCCTACTGCATTGAACGCTCCACCTACGTAAACACCTTCCCGTAATCAACGGTGTCGTCATTACGTCGACCAGCGTAGCGCGTGTAGTGCAAGCGTAGGGTTCGGTTCGGTGGACAAAAATTCTAACCCAACCCCGTCAAAAAGCCCAATATTCGGCCAAATCCAAAGCCAAATCCTGGATTCGGTGCATCCCTGGTTTATCTTAAAGTGGACGTAAAAGTAGAGCGCGTTACTTACCTCGCTGTAGGCCACACGTGTCAAACTCGAGGCCCGCGGGGCCAAATCCGGCCCCTCGCAGATTTTGAATCCAGCCCGCATTTTTCAATTTGGGTTCACAATAAATTTTGACCCACCCAGTTTTTGTCGCTTCTTCTGAAGTTGTTGTCACTTTTGCCGAAGTTTTTTTTTTTTAACAATGTTTTTGGCGCTTTGTCCTTTGATGGCTAAGTTACTTCTTTAGGGCTTTATGTGGACCAAACTAAGTCAGAAGACTGTATGAGACATTCAATAAACTCTACATGTCTGGCCCTGGATGTGATTCTTATCTCCCAGTGTGGCCCTTAGTTTGACCCCCCTGCTTTAAACAGTAATCACACTAGTTGCAGATTAATTTTACCGTCGTTGTACTAATTGATTAATCAACTAATCGTTACATCTCGAAACTAAACCTACTATGAATTTAAGTAGTTTTTAAGAAAAGCAGAAATTAAAACGGCTTGAATTTTAAGTTCCTAACCGTCAACACGGTTCCTGTTATGATTCAAACCCTTCGGAAAGATTTCCTCCTTTTCACGGTAACGTCACATTGCTGTCGTTTATTTCTTACTTTCTGCTTAACTGTTGTTTTCCATCCTGTGATCACAGTGACTTACTGTGATTGTACGAAAAAAACAGTTTTTGTGTCGACGCTCGCACATTAAGGTGTGAATACAGGTGTGTGTGTGTGTGTGTGTGTGTGTGTTTGTGTGTGTCTCCCCGCGTCCTGTGACAACGAGGGCTTCAGGTCGTTTAAAGGGACGTCGAAAAAAGAATTATGACTGTTAAAAACGATACCTGTTGCATGATGGGAAAGTGAGTTTTAGTCCTTCATGTCCTTTTGCAATGAAGTGGGTTAAGTTTATCATTTAAAGGAGCACTAAACGATGCTAATGTGTCAGTCTTTTTACGTAAAGTGCCAATATGAGAAGAAAAAAACGTCCCGACTAAAAATGTCTCGGTCTCCCTTTAACCGCCGAGCCTCAGCCCTTTTCAGACAGAACTGAAACAAATGAAAAGTTGCACTGTTAGGAAGTTAAAATTAAGAGAAAGTATGTGTATGTTATGAGTTTATTGTTATATGCATTGAGAAAATACATTAAGTATTTCTGTAACTTTCTGCTTCGTGCTTGCACTCGAGATTTATTTTTGATTGGTCAGAATAATAATCTTTGTTTAAATTGTTCATCAGAGGATCTAGCAGTATAAATAAAGACTGTTATATTAAAGTTGCAGTAACTGGAGGGATTCAGAGAGATTAAACTTAGACGTTTAAAGCAACATTTCACTTGATAGGCGACGGCAACGGTAGGTACTTCTGTAAAGGCTTCGGTATGCCTCAAATAAACTATCTTAAAGACTAAAGGTATCAGCATTGGTGGGAACTCAAGTCATGACTGGTGACTTCACTTGGACTTGATGTCTCTTGACGCTGGACTTCTTCTTGACTTGGGACCTGTTGGGTTTGACCGGGGACTTTTATGTAGAACATGGTTTGACTGTGGACATTATGGGCTTTACTTTGGACTTTTTTGGGGGGGAATTTCTGCCTTCATTGGATATGAAAGCTGAGATATGAAACGGGAGAGAGGGGGAAGACATGCAGGAAAACCGTCACAGGTCGGACTCGAACCCTGGTCCTTCTGCGTCGAGGAACAAACCTCCGCACGTGTGCGCCCGCTCCACCAACCGAGCCAACTGGCCACTACTTTGGACTTGTTTTTTACTTGGGAACTGTTGGTTTTGCCCCAGGACTTTGACACAGCACTTGTTGGTCTTGGCTCCGGAAAAGTCTTGTCAATGGACTTGTTCTTGACTTGGGAGTTGACTTTATTATCTATTCTGACAAAGGAAAGATGGTTTTAGTTGTGGTTGATACGAGAAGCACTTTATTTGGTCTTGACTTGGAACTTGATGGACTAGAATCTAGATTATACTCTGGACATGTTGGGCTTTACGTGGGACTTGCTTTTTGATTTTGACCTGGCACTTCTTAGTATTGACTTATAACTTGGTAAGGGACTTCTTCTGGACTTGGGAGTTGACCAGGGTGGGAAATTAGCACCCGCCACCAGTCAATGGCGGGTATTTTTTCAAAGTGGCGGGTGACTTTGCCTTGTATACCAGCCACAGTGGCGGGTGGATTGTAAAACATTCCTTGTAACGGACTGGACAGCTTTTGTCAGAGAATGCTGTTGCTAAGTAACAATGCACAATGCTTATAGGAGTCGCGTTACGTTACTGCTAATGAATGCCCAACATTTCCGGATTTTCCTGCTTCATAATAAAAACATTCAAATACCAAAATAACGGAGGACTTTTATTGTGAAGAACTTATAGGAAATGAAACCGTTCACAGCCGCGGTTTGACCACGCAGATTTCCGTGAACTCCAGACTTTTGTCGAGTACTTTTCAGCGATCGTCCGTGACACCATGTAGCTGAGCTGAGGTACAGATGAAAGGAAAATTATCGGTTAAAAAAATGTGCCGACATATCCCGGTGTTAAGAGTCAGCAGTAGCTATGAATGTACAAATTGGTGAGGGCGAAGTAAAGAAAAAAAGAAAGTACTTTTCGAACAAGTGGCGCATTGACAAAATGTACAGCGAAAGACTGTGCAAAACATTTCAGACCTGCCAACCTGTATACATTTTAACATTAATGTACGCTGTAACGTGTTTTCAGTCGCTGAAAGTTGCTGCTGTTATCCTGTCAGCTCTGTGCTGCTCAGTTCCCCCCGCAACTGACGGCGCACGCGCGCACACACACACACACACACACACACACACACACACACACACACACACACGGTGGATGCAGGAAAAAACGGAGATGAGACAACACGATGACCTAAATTGAGGACAGCTACGCTCGTTATTGTAAGTGCATAGATCAACAAGCCACTGACAGAAATGTTAAAATTTGATTAATTCAATAAATTATTATTTTTTGTCTTAAATCCACCAGCTATTTTCATATTATACCAACATTTGCAGCATCCTGAGCCTTTTGGTTACTAGGAAATCTCAGCCCAGAGTAGTTTTATTCTCCCTAAAACAAGTTTCCTTTTTATTTTTAAAGACCTATACAAAAAAAGAAACTTTCACTGTCCGTCGCTACTTCATTGCAACAAAAATACAAAAGACATCGCAACTATTATGGCAACTTTTTACAAAAGTTCCTGCAAAATCAGGCATTTTGGGCCGCAACAATCTCAAAAAAAGGCTGCGAAATCCTGAAGGGACTGATTAATGCTATATTACTGATACTGAGAGATGGGTCAATATTTTTTTTGTTCATTAAACATGTAGGCCTACAATTACTGTAGAATATGACCAAACACAATTTTACCATGGTAATCACTTTTTATTTGCCTAAATTAATAAAATATGTATCAATAATAATAAAAAATGATGTATTGAAGCAATTCAAAATATGCTAGTGCACTTTCTTTTATAAATTTGAATTCCGGAAAAAGTGGCTGGTAAAAAATAAAAGTGGCTGGTAAAATTGGGCATCCACCAGCCACTGTGGCAAAAAAGTTAATTTCCCACCCTGGAGTTGACTTAAGTATCAATTCTGACATACGAAAGGTGGTTTTAGTTGCTGTTGCTATGACAAGCACTTTGTTGAAAACTGGACTAAGAACTTGATGGCCTTGACTAGATTTTGGGCTTTACTCATGACTTATTTTTTACTTGGGACTTGTTGATCTTCACTTGGGACATGGTAAAGTCTTGATATGGGACTTTGTCCTGACTTTGGAGTTTGCTTTAATATCACTTCTGACATAGGAAAGGTGGTTTTAGTTGTGGTTGATATGACAAGCACTTTGTTTGAACTTGACTTGGAACTTGATGGTCTTGACTCTCAACAAGACTGTGGACTTGTTGGGCTTTACTTTGGACTTATTTTTTACTTGGGACCTGTTGGTTTTGACCTGGTACTTTGATGTGGAACGTTTTGGTCTTGACTTGGGACATGACTCGGCACTTGTTGATCTTCACTTGGGACTTGGTAAAGTCTCGTCAATGGACTTGTTCTTGACTTAGGAATTGACTTTATTATCAGTTCTGAAATCGAAAAGATGGTTTTAGTTGTGGTTGATACGAGAAGCACTTTGTTTGGTCTTGACTTGGAACTTGATGGACTAGACTCTAGATTATACTCTGGACATGTTTAGCTTTACGTGGGACTTGTTTTTTTGATTTTGACCTGGCACTTCTTGGTATTGACTTATGACTAGGTAAGGGACTTCTTCTGGACTTGGGAGTTGATTTAAGTATCAATTCTGACATACGAAAGGTGGTTTTAGTTGCTGTTGATATGACAAGCACTTTGTTTGAACTTGATAATTAACTCTAGATTAGACATTTTGGGCTTTACTTGGGACTTTTCTTTACTTGGAATTTGTTGGTTTTGACTCTGGACTTGGTAAAGTCTTGATAAGGCACTTTTTCCTGACTTTGGAGTTTAGTTTAGTATCAATTCTGACATAGGAAAGGTGTTTTTAGTTGTGATTGATATGACAAGGCACTTTGTTGAAACTTGACTTGGAACTTGATGATGATTGTGGATATGTTGGGCAAACTTGGGACCTATTGGTTTTGACCTGGCACTTGTTGGTTTTGACTCTGGACTTGGTAAGGAACTAATTCTACTTTTTTTGGACTTGGGAGTTTACCTTATTATGAATTCGTACATAGGAAAGGTGGTTTTAGTTGCGGTTGATACGACAAGCACTTTGTTTGAACTTGACCTGGCACTTTGATGTGGGACTTGTTGGTCTTGACTCTGGATTTCTTTTGGTCTTGACTTGGGACATAACTTGGCACTTGTTGAACTTAATGTGGGACTTGACTCTGGACTTTCTGGTCTTGACTTGGGACAAATTAAGGGACTTTCTCTTGATTTGGAAGTTGAATTTATTCCGACCTCAGAGAGATGTTTTAGTTGCTGTTGGATGATATGACAAGCACTTTGTTTGAACTTGACTTGGGACCTGACGGTCTTCACTCGGGACTTACCAATGAGCCAATAAGAAGTTTGTTTGAAGCATACCGAGGCCTTACCTCTGCACGGTCAAAAGTATGAAAACAAGTCTTAGGGCAAAATTGCCAGTCCTCACTTACGACTGGATTTATAATGTAAAAATTGTCTTTTTAACGTCAGATATCCACAATTCGTTTGAAAAGTTGCAATAAGGTGTGGCGTTACAGAAAGCTAAGATGGACAATATTCCGCCAGAAAGCACATGAGATGTTTCTCAGCCCTGATATCAAAGTGAAATGATGCTTTAAGTGTCTTGTTGGGAATCTAGGGTTGATGTAAAAAGGTTCAGAGTAAAACCTGTGGTTCCCTCCGCTGGGCCAAACTGGGCAAAACTGGAAATATTAAATAAGTTTGGAAAAGTTCTGGATGTGAAGGAGATCTAAAAAGGAGTTCAAGAAATGTTTCGGATCAAGTCAGTGATTGGAGGCCAAGTAGATGATGACGGGTTCCCGACAGAAAGAGCTCAAAGTTGCCCAAAATAACTTGACAGGCTACAGCTTAGTAATAAAACACGATTTACAAAAGAGTGGAAGATGCAATGATTAATTTGGACACTGGTAGAAAGTTTGGAAAGTTGAAGAAAGAAACTTGAAGTCCAGCAGGAGTTAAATGAACACCGGTTTGGCCCAGTTTAGTTTTTTACTTTTGGGCCAAACTGGACATGCAGAGCTCCCTGCTAACGCTGTGTAGGTTTGGGGAAAGTCTGGAAGTTCAGCTGCAGTTTAAAAGTCGAAAAACTGTTTAACCCTTGTGTTGTCCTCTGCAATATGACATCACGACTTTGCGCAAACATACACGGCCACTTTCTAAAGCCAAGTGGCGTGTTATCTGTACGCATTTTGAGCGCTGTATACAGCGGACGGGTTGAGTTTAGGAAAAGAAGAATGGGACGGTTGGGTTTAGGAAACGTGACACGCGGGACCCGGTCCCCGGTCTCCTGGGTGAAAGTCCTGTGTTTGACCCATCCTCCCCCCCAACCAACCTCCCTACGAGGATTTTCGGCCTTTCATATTACTCGCTACGGCGTAAATTCACACACAATCGCAAGGTAATGTAAGTCAATGGAGGCCAAAACGGCGTTGATAAACACGCTAAAAAGCGATTATGCGTCTTGATAACACGTCCATAATGGCATACGAATTGGCGTGTCGTACATAGCCATTTCATGAGATCAGTCTGTCCTCCGTCTGTTTTAACGTTAACTGTTTATGAAACAAAGTATAAATTATCTCCCAATTCTGCGTTACAACTTCTTAGCCAACTTCATTCCAACTTGTTACAACTAGTTTTACACTTCTTGTTGGAATTCAATGGTCAACAAACTTCATTTATATGAAATTCTACCTAATTCTGAGTTAAAAATAACAGAAATTATTAATTATTTTGACTTATTGTTAAGATCAGAAGATAAGTGTGAGTGGATAATCACAGATGGTTATACTGTATGTCAAAGTTTTGTCAGTATAACGTTACCGTTTTGAAACCATTTCAATTTTTTGGAACCATTCATGTTATATTTGGGCACTTTGGTTGAAAGAAACCCAAATTTATGATATAGAAACTTTGACCCGAGGACAACAGGAGGGTTAAGAGCCAAGTCAAGACGGTTTTTCTATGGTCTCGGACTTGTCTCGGACTAGCTGGTATTTGGACTTGGACTTGTCTCGGTCTCTGCCACTGGTCCCGTTTATAATAATACTGGAGGTGAAACACTGGCCACCTGATAACCAGACTTTTTTTTTCTGTCCTGGACTCGGTCTTGACTCGGACTCGAACCTTTTTGGACTCGGTCTTGACTTGGTCTCGACTAGTCCTGGTCTTGGACTTGTCTTAGACTCGACAAAGGTGGTCTTGACTACAGCCCTGGTTCAGAACCAGTCAGTGAAGGCAGGAAAACAGCCCAGTTTGGCCCAGTCTTGACTTGGTCTCGACTAGTCCTGGTCTTGGACTTGTCTTGGACTCAAACCTTTTTGGACTAGGTCTTGACTTGGACTCGACTAGTCCTGGTCTTGGACTTGTCTTGGACCCGACAAAGGTGGTCTTGGACTTGTCTTGGTCTCGACTAGTCCTGGTCTTGGACCCGACAAAGGTGGTCTTGGACTTGTCTTGGTCTCGACTAGTCCTGGTCTTGGACTTGTCTTGGACTCGACAAAGGTGGGCTTGGACTTGTCTTGGTCTCGACTAGTCCTGGTCTTGGACTTGTCTTGGACTCGACAAAGGTGGTCTTGACTACAACCCTGGTTCAGAACCAATCAGTGAAGGCAGGGAAAAAGCCCAGTTTGGACCAGCATTAGGATCCCGGGTTTAAAGGTGGAGGTGGTCGTGGGAATCTTTCACTGTGAAGCTGAAAAAAAAAACAGAAACGGGTCAGATAATCAAAGATTTAAAGGATCGGGATTTCGGGTATAGCGGTGCAATGGCCTTGAAGTATCAGAACTTAATGACACAGCGTGCTCTGATGTCACTTCCTGTACTGGATCTGTCGGCGATAACTTTTTGAGTTAAAATGACGCACGGAGCAGCTTTAAGTGCTGTTCTTTCACTTTCAGTTCAACCACAAGACTCGTCAAAGATTCATCTCAACAAAACGGTTAACGAAAAATGTTATTAACTCATACAGCTTCAAAGGAAGTAGGCCCCATACAGCTTCAAAGGAATTAGGTCTCATACAGCTTCAAAGGAAGTAGGCCCCATACAGCTTCAAAGGAAGTAGGCCCCATACAGCGTCAAAGGAAGTAGGTCTCATACAGCTTCAAAGGAAGTAGGCCCCATACAGCGTCAAAGGAAGTAGGCCCCATACAGCTTCAAAGGAAGTAGGCCCCACACAGCTTCAAAGGAAGTAGGCCCCATACAGCGTCAAAGGAAGTAGGTCTCATACAGCTTCAAAGGAAGTAGGCCCCATACAGCTTCAAAGGAAGTAGGCCCCATACAGCTTCAAAGGAAGGAGGCCTTTACAAGTACAGATTGCTAATTGTTCAGGTTTGAATATGGCTTGTATCTGTGTAAATATCGAATGTTAGCAAAAGAAAGTATTATTAAATTATGCAAATATATCTTTTCATCCATCCACACAACGTCCGCTACACTTTCAAACAAAGCCACACTAATTTAGGAGACAGGAAGTGTGTACCGTTTCCCATTTAGGAGACAGGAACTGTAGGCAAATTTACGAATCCTACTATGGCCACACCAAGCCCCGCCCTACGAAGCAGCCTGATTGGTTGGAGTTAGGCATTTGACCTCGAGTGGTTAAGGTTAGGATAGCCGATTGGTCAGGGGATAGGACCTGAACAAATGGGGTTACGTTACCTTTCGTAAGCATGGACGCCTGGCCAATAGTAGTGATTGAAGGGTGGGTCTTGGTGTGGCCATAGTGGGATTCGTAAATTCGCAAACTGTAGACCATTTCCCATTTAGGAGACAGGAAGTGTGGACCGTTTACTACCGTTGGAGCTAGCTTAATGCTGCGTTCCAGGCAACCCATAACTCGTGTTTTCACGACCTTCTAGCCGTGAAAGCGCCCCGTAACGGCAGTTAAAGCCGTAACTTACTCCCCGTGAACTCGTACCTGATGGTTGTACTACAGTTAGTTTTTGACGTCACAAACACACAAAAACATGTTGATGCTGTGCAGACGCCGCTGATTAACGATGAGAAATAGAAATAAATAGACATAAATAGGCAACGTAAAGTAATTCTGCACATTGTAATCAGAACAATACACATACGATTGTGTACTACTACAGGTTATGTTTATTAAATTAAGCCCAAAATATGTCACCGACTAGAAATCGCTAGTATCAGCTAGCGCTAGCTAACGTCAACGTTAGGTAGCCGCTAGCTAACGCTAGCTAGAAGGGTTTGTTGTGACTTTGCCTGGGATGCTAGCAAGTCGTGATTTGAAGTCGTAACTTACGGGCTAAAAATTGTGTCTGGAACGCAGCGTTAGTCTCTTTGTGTGCTTTCTGTAGCAGTAGCTCGTGTCGCGTAAATTGTGACAAAAACGTTGAAAAAGGCGGCAAAAAAATGCGACTTTAGTTGCAGAGAATCTTTGCCGAATTCTGATTGGTTGTTTGAACGTGAAGGTGAACGACAGTTAAGGTGACGAGATGACGACACGTCTGTACGACTGAGCTGATCTGGGTCAAACACTGCCGTTACTATGACGATGACGATGATGATGATGGTGGTGATGATGATGATGATGACGATGATGATGATGATGATGGTGGTGATGATGATGACGATGATGATGATGGTGGTGATGATGATGATGATGATGATGGTGGTGATGATGATGGTGATGATGATGATGATGATGATGATGGTGATGATGATGATGATGATGATGATGGTGATGATGATGATGATGGTGGTGATGATGATGATGATGATGATGGTGGTTGACTCCCAGTCTAAACTGAAAGTAGCTCTGTTTCCTGTCAGAGACACACTCAGAGTTTTTAGGATTTAATTCCCTGAATTTGAGCGGTTGGAATGTAACTAAAGTACATTTACTCCAGTACTTGTACTTTTAAGTCCATATGTTGAGGTACTTGTACTTTACTACAGCTTTAGTTACTAGTTACTTTATTTACTTCACTACATTCATTTGTTACAGCTTTAGTTACTAGTTACTTTAGTTACTCCACTACATTCATCTGTTACAGCTTTAGTTACTAGTTACTTTAGTTACTCCACTACGTTCACCTGTTACAGCTTTAGTTACTAGTTACTTTAGTCACTAGTTACTTTACACATTTCTATCATAACTGGGCCTTTTCAAACGAGGGTTTTTTTGGGGGAAAATCAACATTTTTGTCACTTTTTTTGGCAGTTTTTTTTCAGTTTTTGTCGCTTTTTAAAAAACATTTTACTAAGATTTTTTTGTCGCCTTTTTTGAGTTTTTTTTTGTGTGGATTTTTTGTCGCCTTTTCCCGAAATTTGTTGTTGTTTTCATCTCATTTTTCCAATGTTTTTTCTTGTTTTTTCCTGAGTTTTTGTCGACTTCTGAAGGTGTTTTTGAACATTTTTTTCAACGTTTTTGTTGCTTTTTAAAAAAAAATTTGCCGATTTATTCAGAGTTTTTGTTGCACTTTTGGGGGGGGGGGAATCAACATTTTGTCATTTTTTTGGCAGTTTTTGTCGCCTTCATCACGTTTTTTTTGAGGATTTTTTTGTCACATTTTTCATGTTTTTTTGGCAGTTTTTGTCGCCTTTATCAAGTTTTTTTTTGGTGTGGATTTTTGTCGCCTTTTTCCGAAATTAGTTGTAGTTTTTGCCTTATTCTCTGTGTTACGTTGAACCCAAAGTTACGCCCTCGCTTACAAACGTCAACTTAAGTCACATTTTCACAGCAGGACTCTTAACTAGTAACAGAGTATTACTACAGTGTGGTATTAGTACTTTTACTGCAGTAATAAAGGCTCTGAATACTTCTTCCACCGCTGCTGAATTCAGTCGAAATTAAATTCTCTTATTTTGGTTTTCAAGACGTTTTGAGTCCCTGAACATTCATGAAAAAGCTACTTTCATTTCCTGCCACTGAGGAACTCTGGGTAATGGAGTCTTTAAAGAGAACCTGAAAAAAATGTATTGTTATTGTTATTATTGTTGATTTTATACATTTTGTTGTTGCTGTGTGTCTTTGCTCTTTTACACCGTTGTACAGCTTGTTGATGTGCAGATTTTTTATTATTATTATTATTGCTGTTGCTATGGCGATCTTTTAACGTGTCTTTGCTGTCGGCTTCCTGCATGAGTTCTTCCTGTAATCAGCTTTTGTGTTTGTTTGTTTGTTTGTTTGTTTTGGCACTTTATTGTTATTTTTTTTTTTTTTATTATTAAATATTGAAGACAGTTTGTCCAAAAATATTTAACTTCTTGGGTTTGGAACGACGCGTTCTCATGAACGGCTTCGTTACGTTATTCAACGAAATTACAGCGACCGCCAGCCGGTCACGTGACCGTAAAGTTAAAGACAAAAACATGCAGCGCTGACACACACACACACACACACACACACACACACACACACACACACACACACACACACACACACACACACACACACACACACACACACACACACACACACACACACACACACACACACACACACACACACACACACACAGTAACACACAGTAACACACACAGTAACACACACACACACACACACAGTAACACACACACACACACACACACAGTAACACACACACACACACACACACAGTAACACACAGTAACACACACAGACACACACACACACACACACACAGTAACACACACACACACACAGTAACACATAGACACACACAGTAACACATAGACACACAGTAACACACACACAGTAACACACACACACACAGTAACACTAACACACACACACACAGTAACACACATACACACAGTAACACATACACACAGTAACACATACACACTCACACAGTTACACACACAGTAACTCAGACACACACACACCCCCCCCACAGGTCAGTGTGCCGCTGTAGGAGATAACGGAGTTGAAGTGTGTGTGGATGCTTGATAAGATCAGCTGTTTGGAGCCCAATGACCAGCTAGACTTCTTCACCTGACAGAGTTCACCCTGTTAGTCTACACACACACACACACACACACACACACACACACACACACACACACACACACACACAGCCTGTTCTGTCTCTGATCCTGGGTTGGTTGTGTGTTTGTTGTGTGTTGTTGTGTAAGAAAGAGTGAAGGAGGGACGGAGGAGAGAAGCCAGGAACATTAATGTGAATCTATTTTCCTACGCTGATGACTGGAATAAAGGAAGTGATGTCACAGGAAACAGAGTCTGTTCATTACACACACACACACAGTCTCACACACACAGACACACACACACACACACACACACACACACACACACAGTCTCACACACACAGACACACACACACACACACACACAGTCTCTCTCTCACACACACACACAGTCTCACACACACAGTCTCTCTCTCACACACACACACACACACACACACACACACAGTCTCACACACACAGACACACACACACACAGTCTCTCTCTCACATACACACACACACAGACACACAGTTTCACACACACACACACACACACACATAGACACATACACACACAGACACACACACACACACAGTAACTCACACTCACACACACCACTATCTTTGTGGGGACCGTCATTGACATAATGCATTCCCTAGCCCCTGACCCTAACCTTAACCATCACCACTAAATGCCTAACCTTAACCCTTACCCTCACCCTAACCATAACCTAATTCTAACCCTAATCCTAAAACCAAGTCTTAACCCTCAAACACACCTTTAAACTTGTGGGGTCCAGCATTTTGGGCCCCACAAAGCTGTCGGGACCCCACAAGTATACTGGACTCCCCGTTTTTGGACCCCACGAATGTAGTAAAACAAGAACACACAGACTCACACACACATGACATCATGCTCAGCTGTGTCAGCTTTTATTCAGTTTTCCACTGTTCTTTCCTTCTTTTCCGTCTCTCTTTCATTTAATTTCATCTCCTTTCTTTTTCTCTTCCTTCCTCTCTTCTTTGGTCATATTTCATTTCTTTCATCCTCTCTTTTATATTCATCATTAATGTAAACAACGAGCGGAACATTTCGGTCCAAACGGAACCAGAACCAGCTGCTCCATCAAGTTAACCACAGTCAAACCGGAACTGACGCGGTGCCCGCTTCAAAATAAAAGCTCTGTGAACGTGTGGCTATAGTGAGGTTAAAGGGAATTAAAAATGCTAAATATTTAAACAAAAAAAGGACTTTTGGTAAAACTACAGACTGTTAGGGATTGTTTTCAATATTCTAAAGTATTTATTTACAATTATATGCTGTAAACTTGGACATAAAATCCATTTCATTGATATAATTGTTTTTTTTAAATCTTTTATTTAAATAAAATAATTTTTGTTATAGATTTTCATTTGTTTTATATAAAATGTTTTGTTATTTGATATAAAATCATCGTATTTGAAGAAATTAAATCTATTTTATTTATAGAATTATTTAATTTTTTAATATCAATTTTTTTTAATTTCATGTTCAATCAGATATGCATTTGATCAATTTTATTTTTAGAAATAAAATCTATTTTATTTCTATGGGTACAAACCACTTTTAAATCCAAATTCATATTATTATTTATTTTCCACTTTCCCCATTTTTTTTACGTCTTTTTGAAAATCTTTTTTCATTTAATTTTTTTTTTATCTTGTTTTTATTATTTACGTACTTACTTACTTACTCACTCATTGCGACCAACGAAATGTAATTTTGTGTTCATACAATGACAATAAAGTATCTTGTTTTTATTTTTATTTTTTTTAATTAAATTAAACACTTTCCCCATTTTTTTTAATGTTTTTTTTTAATCTATTTTATTTTATGTTTTTATCTTGTTTTTATTATTTACTTACTTACTTACTCATTGCGACCAACGAAATGTCATTGTGTGTTCATACAATGACAATAAAGTCTCTTGAATCTTGACTCTTGAATATGCTTTTATTGTGAAAGCACTAACCGGAAGTGTCGTTGTTTCGGACTGCGGCCGTCTTGACGCATGTTGCGTCACTGCTGCTTTAAAGCAAGCAGAGAGTCGAGCTGTTCCGAACAGAGCCAGGCCACAAATCCCGAACCAAAATGGCCCGCTTCAGAGCCTAAAAAAAAACAAAAACCCGGACTAAAACCAGGGCTAAAGACCCGGACTAAAACCTGGATCAAAAGCCGTAAATTCAACCCGGAAACTCCCGGGAAGAAAACGGGATTAAACCCCGAGTCTCGGGACATTTAACCCGGAGTGAAGACGCCTCAGTGACAGGGTATGTCCCCCCTCTTCTGCGCATGTCTTTAATTTGCGTCTTACTTTGCTACTTTCTGTGGTTTTCGGTTGTTTTCACTCGGCTAAGGTAGCCGTTAGCTAGCCGTTGGTAGCCGTTGGATAGCCGTTAGCCGCTGGTGGATGTCTAGGGGGGCTACGGGCCTTCTGCTGCCCGGCTCTCCACCTCCTTCCTTCGGCTTGTTTTCATCCGGAGGGAGCGCCTCTCCCTTCTGCAGCAGACTGTAAATAAACACTCACATAGGCGTAGAATTTTTTTTGGGGGGGGCAGGGGGTGTGCAGGGGTATGCAAGGCTATGCCCCCCCCCCTACCCCCCTCAGGGGCGACTCTAGGACCAGAGCTTTTAGGGGGTGTCTGGAACCCTTTTAACATTAATGTTTAAAGCATTATTCTACTGGGCTGATTTTTCGGACCTTTGGACTTTTGGGTGGGACATGGACACGTGTGCATGGACATTGAGAACAGACACCAAAACATTGAAAAAATTTAGAAAAAAAAACGAAGACAGAAGTGCAAAAAACTTTGAAAAAAAACCCTCGAGAAATGAGAACAACATTTTGGAAAATTTTATCAAAATAAAAACCTCGGAATAAAGCAACAGAAACATTGAAAACACAATTTTAAAAACGTCCAAAAAAAATCGAAATAAAAGACCAATGGCTGCACTATTTTTTATATATATATATATATATACGTTTCCTGGTTTTAAAGGCTGTATTACAGTAAAGTGATGTACTTTTCTGAACTTACCAGACTGTTGTAGCTGTTCTATTATTTGCCTTTTCCCACTTAGACATTATATCCACATTACTGATGATTATTGATCTAAAATCTAAGCGTGAAGATATTTTGTTAAAGCACCGATAGTCAACCCTAGAATATCGCCGCAATATCCATATCGAGGTATTTGGTCAAAACATTGTGATATCTGATGTTCTCCATATCGCCCAGCCATATATATATATATATATATATATATATATAACAAATCACAAAAAAACTCCACATTTTTTTGTTATTGTTTTGGGCAAAAATCCTTGATTATGCGTCACTTTTTCTTAAAAAATGTGATGGAATATGCTGGATATTTATGCAATGAAATTGCAGGAACTTGCAAAAACCTAGAGATTGGCATGGTGTCCTAATTCTTTCACATGACTGTAGGGTTAATATACAACCCGTATATCTATCTTAAAACCACTCCCGGAATCGCCGGTTTTCACGTGCTCGGCCATGACCGGCGACCGGCAGGTCAGTCTGACATATGGTGATTTCATGCCGGTCAACGCTCCAATTAACTGACCACATAAGTTATACTAGTTACAGTTCTCCAGGACGCACGCACACACGGACGCCACGGCACGGACGCCACAGCACGGACGCCACGGCACGGACGCCACAGCACGGACGCCACAGCACGGACGCCACAGCACGGACTCTTTCTCCTTTCTCTCAACTTCTCCGCCGTGTGTGGCGCGTACCCGCTCGCCGTGTGTCGCGCGTGTCGGTGCTATTCTCCACATGTAGGAACCTGGTGAATTAACCTGCAACATGTCAGCTGTTTGGGAATTCTTCAGCGTGTGTGCAGAAGATAACAAGTTTACAATATGCAACACCTGCAAGGAGAAAGTAGGGCGTGGAGGGACGACACCAAAAACCTAAATCACATTTCTTTAGTTGATATTGATGTGAAAAGAAGGAAATGGTTCTAACATTGCTCTTTAGATGTGTGTGAATTTCTACAGTGTAGTATTAGTACTATAACTCGTAAGAGTATTTCTACAGTGTAGTATATGTACTATAACTCCAGCTGTGATGACGTGTTTGTTAGTCTGACCTTTGACCTGCTGGCTGCTGATTGGTCGTCTGATGATCAA
>NC_050188.1:23541210-23548710 GCF_008315115.2 Sander lucioperca
ATCACCCACTCTGTCATTCACTAAACTTAAACAGTGATAACACAAAAACCGTAAAAGATATCATGAAGCTAAATCATTCTCTAATAAATGAAGGTTTTGCGAACAGTTAGAAGTTTGAATGTTGTCCGTAGGTAAAAGTATGTGGGAGGAGTAGCATTTCAAAGAAGAAGAAGCCTGACGAGTATTTGGAGATTGCGCCATTGAATTTAATACTTTTTTTATTATTTGTTTATTTAGTTACTTAACAGAAAAGCTATGAATAATATATATATACTGTGTGTGTGTGTGTGTGGGGGTGTGTATATATATATATATATATATATATATATATATATATATATATATAAAAAAAATAATGTGATATTGTGTAAATTGTGGTTGTTTGTGTGTCTCAGATCTACCGTTGCCGCGGCGGCATCGCCTTCTCCCTGCTGACGGCGTGGCTATTGGGCGCCTACTCCTCCGACATGCACATCTCCACGCAGCGCCACTCCAGAGGGGCCAAGCTCCGCAAACTCATCCTGTCCGACGAGCTCAAACCTTCGTCTCCGCCGCCGGACGCTCACAGCAGAGCGTGCATGGCGTCCGTCTCCGGCAGCCCGGCGACCTCGCCGTCCCACGCCCGCCGCTGCCACCGGAGACACAACAGCAGCAGCGTAGAGTCCTCGCTGTCTCTCTGCGCGGCTGGCACCGCCCCGGCAAAGGCCGAAGCCGACATCGACGTGTTTGTCTCGCCGTCCCGCCGGACGCACCAGAGGTCCAAGTCAGACGCCACCACAGCGAGCAGCGGGCCCGGCGCTGGCCTCCGGCGGACAGGAAGTAACCCCAAAGTGGAAGCTGTCCATGAGGAGGTAAGGACCGGACTTTTATTCTTTATTTGTGTCATTGTTGTGATGTCACCATAGTCCAGTGGTTCTCAAGCTTTTTTTCCAATAATGTTCCCCCTTTGAATAGTTTTTTTAAGCCATGTACCCCCTAACCAGCGCAAATGATTTTTGGTAGAAGAAACAAGTCTCTATAAACAGTCCCTCTAGAAAAACATGATTATGCGATCGCATAATTTTTTCAAATACGCCGCACTTTCGCCGCATAAATTGCCGATTTCCGTGGAAAATATGCGGGGCTTGCATGATTTCATAATCCCCGCATTTTCGTTGCAAAAAAGTCACACATACAGTGAGGAAAATAAGTATTTGAACACCCTGCTATTTTGCAAGTTCTCCCACTTAGAAATCATGGAGGGGTCTGAAATTGTCATCGTAGGTGCATGTCCACTGTGAGAGACATAATGTAAAAAAAAAAATCCAGAAATCACAATATATGATTTTTTAACTATTTATTTGTATGATACAGCTGCAAATAAGTATTTGAACACCTGAGAAAATCAATGTTAATATTTGGTACAGTAGCCTTTGTTTGCAATTACAGAGGTCAAACGTTTCCTGTAGGTTTTCACCAGGTTTGCACACACTGCAGGAGGGATTTTGGCCCACTCCTCCACACAGATCTTCTCTAGATCAGTCAGGTTTCTGGGCTGTCGCTGAGAAACACGGAGTTTGAGCTCCCTCCAAAGATTCTCTATTGGGTTTAGGTCTGGAGACTGGCTAGGCCACGCCAGAACCTTGATATGCTTCTTACAGAGCCACTCCTTGGTTATCCTGGCTGTGTGCTTCGGGTCATTGTCATGTTGGAAGACCCAGCCTCGACCCATCTTCAATGCTCTAACTGAGAGAAGGAGGTTGTTCCCCAAAATCTCGCAATACATGGCCCCGGTCATCCTCTCCTTAATACAGTGCAGTCGCCCTGTCCCATGTGCAGAAAAACACCCCCAAAGCATGATGCTACCACCCCCATGCTTCACAGTAGGGATGGTGTTCTTGGGATGGTACTCATCATTCTTCTTCCCCCAAACACGGTTAGTGGAATTATGACCAAAAAGTTCTATTTTGGTCTCATCTGACCACATGACTTTCTCCCATGACTCCTCTGGATCATCCAAATGTTCATTGGCAAACTTAAGACGGGCCTTGACATGTGCTGGTTTAAGCAGGGGAACCTTCCGTGCCATGCATGATTTCAAACCGTGACGTCTTAGTGTATTACCAACAGTAACCTTGGAAACGGTGGTCCCAGCTCTTTTCAGGTCATTGACCAGCTCCTCCCGTGTAGTTCTGGGCTGATTTCTCACCTTTCTTAGGATCATTGAGACCCCACGAGGTGAGATCTTGCATGGAGCCCCAGTCCGAGGGAGATTGACAGTCATGTTTAGCTTCTTCCATTTTCTAATGATTGCTCCAACAGTGGACCTTTTTTCACCAAGCTGCTTGGCAATTTCCCCGTAGCCCTTTCCAGCCTTGTGGAGGTGTACAATTTTGTCTCTAGTGTCTTTGGACAGCTCTTTGGTCTTGGCCATGTTAGTAGTTGGATTCTTACTGATTGTATGGGGTGGACAGGTGTCTTTATGCAGCTAACGACCTCAAACAGGTGCATCGAATTTAGGATAATAAATGGAGTGGAGGTGGACATTTTAAAGGCAGACTAACAGGTCTTTGAGGGTCAGAATTCTAGCTGATAGACAGGTGTTCAAATACTTATTTGCAGCTGTATCATACAAATAAATAGTTAAAAAATCATATATTTTGATTTCTGGATTTTTTTTTTTAGATTATGTCTCTCACAGTGGACATGCACCTACGATGACAATTTCAGACCCCTCCATGATTTCTAAGTGGGAGAACTTGCAAAATAGCAGGGTGTTCAAATACTTATTTTCCTCACTGTATATATCTTAGCAGAAAGTTGAAAAATGTTGCATTTACTTCACACAAGAGCAGCCATTTTCCCCTGTTGCCATGGGAACATTATGAAGTGACGTAATTACGCGACGTGAACATCATCGAAAAGCTGCAAAACCCCGCGATGAAGCCACGATGAAACCGCAGTTCCCGCAATTTTTGCAAGTTCCCGCAATTTCATCGCATAAAATTGCATAAATATCCCGCATATTCCATCGCATTTTTTAAGAAAACGTGCCGCATAATCAAGGATTTCTGCCCGCAACAATCACAAAAAAACTCTGCATTTTTCTGGAAGGACTGTATAAAGAGGAAGAATACAGCGATGTCAGCGATAGATTTACTAAACAACAGCCTTGGACCTGGAAAACATTTAATTGCTGATGGAGAAAGGAGACAAAAACTTGGAAAAAGACGGTAGAAAGAAGGAAGGAAGAAAGGCAAGAATAGGTCAAAACAAATGACAAAACCTTCCAAAAAAGGTGACAAACTTGGAGAAAAAAAAGACAGTAGAAGTAACTACAGCCTTGTAACTGAGAACCAAAAAATGTCACGTACCCCCTGCAGTCCTCCAAATTACCCCTAGGGGGACACGGACCCCCATTTGGGAAACACTGCCATCTTTTGCAGAGTTAGATCTGGCCCACATATCAATTTAGCTTCACAATAAATTTGGCAGACTTGCCGACTTTGAAACTTTGCATATTTAGGCTGAGAAACAGGTTGTTGTGAGTCAGCTTTTTATTGATTTGCTGAACTCTACGATGGCTGAGGAACTTTGTGGCGACTTTTTTGAAGCTTGTGTCGACCAAACGGTACGTCAGCAGGCTGTACGAGACGTGCAATAACGCAAAGATTCAAAGATATGTTCATTTCTCAGTGAAATAATAAAAGCGTGTCTGTAAACTCTACACACGTCTGGCCCTTGATGTCATTTTTGTTTTCCAGTGTGGCCCTGTGGAAGTTGAGGCTATGTTTAGACGGAAACGATCTGAAGAGAAAACGCAAAAGTTTAGATGAGCGCTATGGGGGGGGGGGGAAATCTGCGTGCATATGGTGACGCAAAAGTGTGTGAAATGCGAAAACCTTCCTCCTCCTCTCTCCTCCTCCTCTCTCCTCCTCCTCTCTCCCTCTCCTCCTCCTCTCTCCCTCTCCTCCTCCTCTCTCCTCCTCCTCTCTCCCTCTCCTCCTCCTCTCTCCCTCTCCTCCCCCCCTCTCCTCCTCCTCTCTCCTCCTCCTCTCTCCCTCTCCTCCTCCTCTCTCCTCCTCCTCCTCCTCCTCCTCCTCCTCCTCCTCCTCTCTCCTCCTCCTCCACCTCTCTCCCTCTCCTCCTCCTCTCTCCTCTCCTCCTCTCTCCTCCTCCTCTCTCCTCCTCCTCTCTCCTCTCCTCCTCCTCTCTCCTCCTCCTCTCTCCTCTCCTCCTCCTCTCTCCTCCTCCTCTCTCCCTCCTCCTCTCTCCCTCCTCCTCTCCCACCTCTCTCCCTCCTCTCCCCCTCCTCTCTCCTCCTCCTCGCTCCCTCTCCTCCTCCTCTCTCCTCCTCCTCGCTCTCCTCCTCCTCTCTCCTCCTCCTCTCTCCTCCTCTCTCCTCCTCCTCTCTCCCTCTCCTCCTCCTCTCTCCTCCTCTCTCCTCCTCCTCTCTCCTCCTCCTCTCTCCTCCTCCTCTCTCCCTCTCCTCTCTCCTCCTCCTCTCTCCTCCTCCTCTCTCCTCCTCCTCTCTCCTCCTCCTCTCTCCCTCTCCTCTCTCCTCCTCCTCTCTCCTCCTCCTCTCTCCCTCTCCTCCTCCCCTCTCCTCCTCCTCTCTCCTCCTCCTCTCTCCTCCTCTCTCCTCCTCCTCTCTCCCTCTCCTCCTCCTCTCTCCTCCTCCTCTCTCCTCCTCCTCTCTCCTCCTCCTCTCTCCCTCTCCTCTTTCCTCCTCCTCTCTCCTCCTCCTCTCTCCCTCTCCTCTCCGTAGTAGCGCGAAGCGAACAACAAGAGCTGACAGTTTTGTCTGGACAGACAAGGAGGTGCACATACACACACAAATACGTGGCACATGCACAGGCAGCAGACACACACACACACGCGCACACACAACACACACACACGCACACACATGGCACACACACACACGCACACACACGGCACACACACACACGCGCACACACACACACACACACAAATATGTGGCACATGCACATGCAGCAGACACACACACAAACACACAGACACACACACACATACACACACAAACACACACGCGGCACACACACACACGCAGTGAAACCACCCTCCACTCTGGAGTGTGTGTGTGTTTGTGCCGTCGCTGTCTAAACGAAAGGCACATCTGATCAAATATTTAGTGGTTTTCACCCGCGAGCGTCATCGTGTGAACACGGCCTGAGTTTGACCCCCCTGAGGCTGTTTTGAAGCCTTAAGTCTGGTGGTTGTTGCCCCCGGTTACCGATACCTCCCATCTGCCAGAGATGAAAACATCTTGGTGTCTGTTTGTCGTTACTCGGCTCTGCCTCTGAGAGGCGGAGACTAGACGGGCTTGTAAATCTGGAAGACGACAGGAGAGGATTTTCTTTGTGAAGAAGAGAAAGAGGAGAACCCTAACCTACTTTCTGACTGCGTGTGTGTGTGTGTGTGTGTGTGTGTGTGTGTGTGTGTGTGTGTGTGTGTGTGTGTGTGTGTGTGTGTGTGTGTGTGTGTGTGTGTGTTTTCACATTCTTGGTCGGCTTTTCCAGTCACATGCAGACCGAGGCTCTCCATTGGCCGGGAGCCAGAGGCAAAGAGTGCGATGTGGTTGGCCGAGAGCCACGTTTGGTTGCTCCTGCAGACAATTAAAAAAGAGAGAGAGGGAGAGAGACACAAGGAGAGAGAGAGACAAGGAGAGAGAGAGGGAGAGAGAGAGAGACAAGGAGAGACGGGGAGAGGGAGAGAGAGAGACAAGGAGAGAGAGGGAGACAAGGAGAGAGAGAGAGAGACAAGGAGAGAGAGGGAGACAAGGAGAGAGAGAGATAAAGAGAGACAAGGAGAGAGAGAGAGAGAGACACAAGGAGAGAGAGAGAGAGAGACACAAGGAGAGAGAGAGAGAGACAAGGAGAGAGACAAGGAGACAAGGAGAGACGGGGAGAGGGAGAGAGAGAGACAAGGAGAGAGAGGGAGACAAGGAGAGAGAGGGAGACAAGGAGAGAGAGAGATAAAGAGAGACAAGGAGAGAGAGGGAGACAAGGAGAGAGAGAGATAAAGAGAGACAAGGAGAGAGAGAGAGAGACAGAGAGAGAGACACACAAGGAGAGAGAGAGACACAAGGAGAGAGAGAGAGAGAGAGAGAGACAGAGAGAGAGAGAGAGAGAGAGAGAGACAGAGAGAGAGAGAGAGAGAGAGAGAGAGAGAGAGACAGAGAGAGAGAGACAGAGAGACAGAGAGACAGAGAGAGGTGTAAAGCTGTCTTCAGTTTTTCTGCGTGTCCTGTCCGTCTGCTGATCAGATGTTAGTAGAAGTCAGAGCTCCTCCAGCAGCACCTCAACCTCTCTTCATGCTGTTGAACTTGTGAACTTTCCTGATCAATAAAATCTGAGGACGCACGGAAAGACGAGCGCTTTCTCTCCAGAGAGACTAAACAAGTTTACGACTGATGACCGCTGAGACAAAGGTCCAAATAGTTTATCCCAAAATGTTTGAGGAGAACCGCCCCCGAGCTCTTTCTGGCCCTTTGTTCTCTCTTTCTTCCCCTGTTTTGGAAGCATTTTTAAGTATTTTTGTTACTTTTTCGCTTTCCCACCCTGTCTTCAAGTCACTACTCACTCTGAAGATAATCAGTGTCCCTCTCTACCACACACACACACACACACACACACACACACACACACACACACACACACACACACACACACACACACACACACACACACACACACAGACACACACACACACAGACACACACAAACACAGACACACACACACACACAGACACACACAAACACACAGACACACACAAACACAGACACACACACAGACACACACAAACACACACACACAGACACACACAAACACACAGACACAGACACACACAAACACACAGACACACACACACAGACACACACAAACACACAGACACAGACACACACAAACACACAGACACACACACACAGACACACACATTTGCTTCCTCTGATTCAGTATTTCTTCATTTATTATTATTACATACAGTAAAAACCAACTTCCCTCGGTCTGCGTGGCCCAATCACACACACGCTGGTAGTTCATTAGAACAAAAGAAAGAAGAGGAAGAAGAGGAAGTAGAGGAAGAGGGAGAAGAGGAAGTAGAGCGACAGAAAGTGAAGAGAAATAAAAAGCTGCAGCGGAGAGAGAACTGATCTCTGACTGCTGGAGGAGGGGAGGAAACAGGAAGTGACAAAAACACTGAATTATAGAGGAGACGGAGATCAGATCACACACACACACACACACACAGACACACACAGACACACACACACACACACACAGACACACACAGACACACACACACACACACACACACACACACACACACACACACACACACACACACACACACACACACACACACACACACACACACACACACACACACACACACACACACACACACACACACACACACACACACACACACAGACACACACAGACACACACACACACACACACACAGACACACACACACACACACACACACACACA
>NC_050188.1:23553710-23573710 GCF_008315115.2 Sander lucioperca
CTTCACTCTGATTGGCTGTCTCACGCTGCCTTCACTCTGATTGGCTGTCTCACGCTGCCCTCACGCTGCCTTCACTCTGATTGGCTGTCTCACGCTGCCCTCACGCTGCCTTCACTCTGATTGGCTGTCGCTCGTGACCAAACGGCCACTCCCATTGAAAATGAATGGTAGCTGTCTCTTGTAGCTAACGTGACTGTAGGGTAATGCCTCCTCCTCGGTAGCTTGGAAATACTTTGGCTTTAAGCCAACAGATGTGCATTGCATTGTTTTTATACTGTAGTGTATATACAACCAGTACAACATGTCCTGTACTGTAGACACATAGAGCGTCGTAAAGGGAACCATCCATGTTATTTTGTTCTAAAATTTGGTTGATAGGAACCCAAATTTCAGATATAGAGTCTTTTGGGACAACAGGAGGGCTGGTTTCATAGAAACGTGAATAAACTAAATAATACATTTAATTAAATTAAACGTGTGTGTCCCTGCAGGAGGATCAGAGAAGGCTCTCCGTACGGTCACCTGCCCAACTGGCGGCTGCTGTCGGTCATCGTGAAGTGTGGCGACGACCTCCGTCAGGAGCTGCTGGCCTATCAGGTGCTCCGACAGCTGCAGGTACCCGACCAGGACGCTTCTCTCAGCTTCTAGAAATACTCAGCCTTCTGCCTGTTAGACCAACCCAGACCCTCACACTCATGTCATCATCATTTATGAGATTACGTGGCGATAATCACGGCCACACGAAGCTGCTGACGCAGAATTTTACGCATATTTTCAAAGAAATTTAGAGTGTGTCTGTGTGTGTGTGTGTGTATGTGTGTGTGTGTGTGTGTGTGTGTGTGTGTGTGTGTGTGTGTGTGTCTGTGTGTGTGTGTGTATCTGTGTGTGTGTGTGTCTATGTGTGTGTGTGTCTGTGTGTGTGTGTGTCTGTGTGTGTGTGTGTGTGTGTGTGTGTGTGTGTGTCTGTGTGTGTGTGTGTCTGTGTGTGTGTGTCTGTGTCTATCTGTGTGTGTGTGTGTGTGTCTGTGTGTCTGTGTGTGTGTGTGTGTGTGTGTGTCTGTGTGTGTATCTGTGTGTGTGTGTGTGTGTCTATGTGTGTGTGTGTGTGTGTGTCTGTGTGTGTGTGTGTGTCTGTGTGTGTGTGTCTATCTGTGTGTGTGTGTGTCTGTGTGTGTGTGTCTATCTGTGTGTGTGTGTGTGTGTGTGTGTGTGTGTGTGTAGTCCATCTGGCAGCAGGAGAGAGTTCCTCTGTGGATCAAACCGTATAAGATCCTGGTGATGTCGTCCGACAGCGGGATGATCGAACCCGTCCTCAACGCCGTCTCTCTGCACCAGGTACACACCTACACAGCAAGGCATCATGGGTACATGAAGTACATTTACTCAAGTCCTTAAGTACGCATTAAAGGGACTTGTACTTTACGTTTGAGTATTTCTACTTCAGCACATTTATCTGACAGCTTTCGTTTCTCCTTATTTATTCATATATGATATCATTTTACGTATTAGTTCCCCTTGTCTTTGCATAATTCAGAATAATTTCAGACTGAAAGTTAATTCTTCACCTTGGAAACCATCATCACAAGATTTATTTAATGTTTTTATTTATTAACAGTTAACCCTAACCCTGTGGTCCTCGGGTCAAATTAGACCCGTTTACAAAAAACTTTCTATATCAGAATTATGACAAAGCAACGTTAGAAAAAGCTACAAAAACATTTATTTTAAACGCTGAAAAAAGTCACACAAAAAAACATTGCCAAAGGTGACAAAAAAAAAATAAAAGTGGCAACAAAATTGGAAAAAAGTGAGAAAAATTTGTTAAAAAATTGACAAAAACATAATTTTAAAAAAAGTGACCTTACGTCGAGAAAAGGGTAAAGAACAGTATTTATACAGCCGAGTATTAATGTGCCCATATTATGAAAAAAATCTCTTTCTGGGATTTGGGGAGTTATTTTGTGTCTCTGGTGCTTCCACACATATACAAACTTTGATAAAACCATCCATGGTGTTTAGAGTGAGATACGGTTTCTGAATCTGCACGGCTTTCTACGTCACTAGCTGAGACGAGGGGGCTAGGGGGCTAACTGTTAGCATGCTAGCTCGTTCTGAATGGCAAAACACTGCTACAACACACACTAGTTCACCATAATCTACAAAAGAACTACTTCCATGTCCCTGTTCTGCAGGTATTCCACACAAAGTTGGAAGTGCGCCCTCGTTTAGAAGAAGTCTCCCGGCTAATCCTGCCTTGTACTACTGAAGTTGGAGAAACAGCTAGCTAGCTCATGTAGTCCTTACCTAGCTACTGTCAGGGCACGCCCTCATACTCTGCTTCTGACTGGCTAGTAGTCCTTACCTAGCTACTGTCAGGGCACGCCCTCATACTCTGCTTCTGACTGGCTAGTAGTCCTTACCTAGCTACTGTCAGGGCACGCCCTCATACTCTGCTTCTGACTGGCTAGTAGTCCTTACCTAGGTACTGAGCATGTGATCTTACCTAGCTACTGAGTATGTGCGACTGCCAACAAAGATGTTCCAGCAGTGAGAGGTCTCACTCTGTAGCTAAAACAGAGACCTGAACACAGGGTGAAAAGAGGAGCTGCAGCAATGTGCAGTACAACAAAAATATGGTGTTTTTGGATAATTAAACCATGTAAACCTGTTCTGATACAACCTCAAAATACAATTATGAACCTGAAGATGAGCATAATATGAGCTCTTTAAATGTTTATCGGCAAATCATTGACATTTCTCTGACATAAGGAAGAGTTTGGAGTCATGTTGAAGGTTTCGGGACACCGGGTGTTGACGTAGTTGTGTGTTAACGTGGTTGTGTGTTTCCTCCGTCAGGTGCGTAAGCAGAGCCAGCTGTCTCTGCTCGACTACTTCCTGCAGGAACACGGAAGCTTCACCACCGAAGAGTTCCTCACCGCGCAGAGGAACTTCGTCCAGAGCTGCGCCGGATACAGCCTCATCTGCTACCTGCTGCAGGTCAAAGACAGGTGAGACACACACACACACACACACACACACACACACACACACACACACACACACAGACAGACTAAGATACTGTGCTAAGCTAGGCCAACGGTCTTTGTTCTAGGCTACAGTCATTATAAGCTAGGCTAGTGGTCCTTGTGCTAGGCTAATAGTCTTTTTGCTAAGCTAGGCTAACAGTCTTTGTGCTAGGCTGACAGTATTTGTGCTAAGCTAGGCTAACAGTTTTTGTGCTAGGCTAACAGTCTTTGTGATAGGATAGGCTAACAGTCTTTGTGATAGGATAGGCTAACCGTCTTTGTGCTAGGCTAATAGTCTTTGTGATAGGATAGGCTAACAGTCTTTGTGCTAGGCTAACAGTCTTTGTGATAGGATAGGCTAACAGTCTTTTTGATAGGATAGGCTAACAGTCTTTGTGATAGGATAGGCTAACCGTCTTTGTGCTAGGCTAGCAAACAGTGTTTGTGCTAGGCTAACGGTCTTTGTTCTAAGCTAACAGTCTTTGTGCTAAGCTAGGCTAAGAGTCTTTGTGCTAAGCTAGGCTAACAGTCTCTCTGTCTGATATGTAACTGGTGACTGCAGACATAACGGGAACATCCTGCTGGACTCTGAGGGCCACATCATCCACATCGACTTCGGCTTCATCCTCTCCAGCTCTCCTCGGAACCTCGGCTTCGAGACGTCCGCCTTCAAACTCACCTCGGAGTTCGTCGATGTGAGTGAACGGGTTTTTTATTTGTTTTCGTTGAAATAGAGACAGAGCCTAAAAGCTGCTGTGTGTCGGGATGAACTACTAATAATGTAAAGTACCCAGAACTTAAGTTTTTATAAGCTGCCAACCTGAAAAACTGAGACAAACCTGTATACAGACGTGAGGAATCAACAGAGAGAATGGGAAGACGCTAAGCTAACGTTGTGTCCACAGTACGTTTTTTGTTACGCATTTTGTTACCAAGTCAAACGTCCAAATGTCAGTTTTTGGCTAACTACAGTATGTGTGTGAGTTAACTCTCCTGTTGTTCTCGGGTCAAATTTGACCAATTTATTTAAAGTTTTCTACATCAGAAATATGGGTTTCTTTCAACCAAATTATCAAAGAAATAACGTGGAGGTTCCCTACAACCATTTCTCATCACAGGTAAAAGAAATGATCAGGTCACTACTTTTATTGAATTTTATAGCAATTAAAAAAAAAAGACAAAAATGTTGGATAAGGCTTAAAAAACGCAAGGGAAAAAATCGACAAAAATATCCCCAAAAAAAATAGCTGAAAAACAATCGACAAAAATGTTGGAAATAGTGACAAAAAAACCTGAAAGAAAATCTACAAAAATATCAAAAAAATGGACAAAAAAAATCGACAAAAAAAAAATGACAAAAACATCAAAAAAGTCGCTGAAAAATATCGCCAAAAATGTGGGAAGTGGTGACAAAAACCTGAAAAAAAATCAACAAAAACATGGGGAAAAGTGACAAGATTAGTGTCGAAAATGAACAACAAAAGGTTGAAAAAAAAAAAGTTTTAATTTAAAATTTTGACCCAGAAAAAAACAAAAGTTGCCGACGGGAAGACAACACAAGGGATGAGCTGACACACCTAATGTCAGGTTGTTTTCCCCTCCGGTGGGGGCGGGACTTACATGTGCTCTGTAATGAACTGTTGCCTCAGTGGCGTCGAGCTCTGTGATTGGATGACTGGATGATATGAACTTTGTGTGTGTGTGTGTGTGTGTGTGTGTGTGTGTGTGTGTGTTTCAGGTGATGGGCGGTCTGAACGGCGACATGTTCATCTACTACAAGATGTTGATGCTCCAGGGTCTCATCGCTGCCAGGAAACACATGGAGAAGGTTCTGCAGATAGTGGAGATCATGCAGCAAGGTAGCAGACATGTTACATTTACAGTTTTTAGATTACAATACTATGACTTTTTATGACTTTTTCGACGTACTATACTATGACTTTTTATGACTTTTTCGACGTACTATACTATAACTTTTTTTATGAATTTTTTTTGACATACTATACTGATTTTTTTATCACTTTTTTCGACATACTATACTATGTCTTTTTTGACTTTTTTATGACTTTTTTTGACATACTATACTGTGACTCTTTCGTAATTTTTTCGACATACTATTCTATGATTTTTTTATGATTTTTTTCGACATACTATACTGAATTTTTAATAACTTTTTCGACGTACTATACTATGACTTTTTTATGACTTTTCGACATACTATACTATGACTTTTTTATGATTTTTTTTCGATTTACTATACTATGACTTTTTTCGACGTACTATACTATGACTTTTTTATGACTTTTTTTCGACATACTATACTATAACTTTTTATGACTTTTTCGACGTACTATACTATGACTTTTTTATGACTTTTTTCGATGTACTATACTATGACTTTGTGATTTTTTTCGACATACTATACTGATTTTTTTATCACTTTTTTGACATACTATACTATGTCTTTTTTTACTTTTTATCACTTTTTTCGACATACTATAACTTTTTGACTTTTTCGACGTACTATACTATGACTTTTTCATAATTTTTTCAACATGCTGTACTATGACCTTTTATATGATTTTTTTCGACATACTATACTGTCTTTTTTATCACTTTTTCGACATACTTTGACTCTTATCACTTTTTTCGACATACTATACTATAACTTTTTATGACTTTTTCGACGTATTATACTATGACTTTTTTATGAAGTTTTTCGACATACTATACTGTGACCTTTTTATGACTTTTCGACATACTATGGCTTTTTCATAATTTTTTTGACATACTATACTATGACATTTTTATGACTTTTTTCGACGTACTATACTATGACTTTTTGGACTTTTTTTCGACATACTATACTATAACTTTTTATGACTTTTTCAACATACTATACTATGACTTTTTCATAATTTTTTCGACATACTATACTATGACTTTTTTGACTTTTTTTCGACATACTATAACTTCTTATGACTTTTTCGACGTACTATACTATGACTTTTTTATGAATTTTTTCGACATACTATACTATGACTTTTTCGTAATTTTTTCGACATACTATACTATGACTTTTTTATGATTTTTTTTCGACATACTATAATAGGATTTTTTTTTCACTTTTTTGACATACTATACTATGACTTTTTTATCACTTTTTCGACATACTATACTATGACTTTTTTATCACTTTTTTCGACATACTATACTATGACTTTTTTATCACTTTTTCGACATACTATACTATGACTTTTTTATGACTTTTTTCGACATACTATACTATGACTTTTTTATCACTTTTTCGACATACTATGACATTTTTATGACTTTTTTTCGCCATACTATGTCTTTTTTTACTTTTTTATGACTTTTTTCGACATACTATATTATGACTTTTTTATGAATTTTTTCGACATACTATACTGTGACTTTTTCGTAATTTTTTCGACATACTATACTATGACCTTTTTATAACCTTTTCGACATACTATACTATAACTTTTTATGACTTTTTCGACATACTATACTATGACTTTTTTTATGATCTTTTTCGACATACTATACTATGACTTTTTTATGATTTTTTTTCGACATACTATATTATGACTTTTTTATGAATTTTTTCGACATACTATACTGTGACTTTTTCGTAATTTTTTCGACATACTATACTATGACTTTTTATAACTTTTCGACATACTATACTATGACTTTTTATAACTTTTCGACATACTATACTATAACTTTTTATGACTTTTTCGACATACTATACTATGACTTTTTTATGATTTTTTTTCGACATACTATACTATAACTTTTTATGACTTTTTCGACATACTATACTATGACTTTTTCGTAATTTTTTCGACATACTATACTATGACTTTTTTGACTTTTTTTCGACATACTATAACTTCTTATGACTTTTTCGAAGTACTATACTATGACTTTTTTATGATTTTTTTTCGACATACTATAATAGGATTTTTTTTTCACTTTTTTGACTTACTATACTATGACTTTTTTATGACATTTTTCGACATACTATACTATGACTTTTTTATCACTTTTTCGACATACTATGACATTTTTCTGACTTTTTTTCGCCATACTGTCTTTTTTTACTTTTTTATGACTTTTTTCGACATACTATATTATGACTTTTTTATGAATTTTTTCGACATACTATAATATGACCTTTTTTATGACTTTTCTACATATTATGGCTTTTTCAAAAAAATTTTGACATACTATACTATGACTTTTTTATGACTTTTCGACATACTATAACTTTTTATGACTTTTTCGACATACTATACTGTGACTTTTTCGTAATTTTTTCGACATACTATACTATGACTTTTTTATGACTTTTTCGACATACTATACTATGACTTTTTTGACTTTTTTTCGACATACTATACTATGACTTTTTTGACTTTTTTTCGACATACTATAACTTCTTATGACTTTTTCGACGTACTATACTATGACTTTTTTATGAATTTTTTCGACATACTATACTATGACTTTTTCGTAATTTTTTCGACATACTATACTATGACTTTTTTATGATTTTTTTTCGACATACTATAATAGGATTTTTTTTTCACTTTTTTGACATACTATACTATGACTTTTTTATGACTTTTTTCGACATACTATACTATGACTTTTTTATCACTTTTTCGACATACTATGACATTTTTATGACTTTTTTTCGCCATACTATGTCTTTTTTTACTTTTTTATGACTTTTTTCGACATACTATACTGTGACTTTTTCGTAATTTTTTCGACATACTATACTATGACCTTTTTATAACTTTTCGACATACTATACTATAACTTTTTATGACTTTTTCGACATACTATACTATGACTTTTTTTATGATCTTTTTCGACATACTATACTATGACTTTTTTATGATTTTTTTTCGACATACTATGACATTTTTCTGACTTTTTTTCGCCATACTGTCTTTTTTTACTTTTTTATGACTTTTTTCGACATACTATATTATGACTTTTTTATGAATTTTTTCGACATACTATACTATGACCTTTTTTATGACTTTTCGACATATTATGGCTTTTTCAAAAAAATTTTGACATATTATACTATGACTTTTTTATGACTTTTCGACATACTATAACTTTTTATGACTTTTTCGACATACTATACTGTGACTTTTTCGTAATTTTTTCGACATACTATACTATGACTTTTTTATGACTTTTTCGACATACTATACTATGACTTTTTTGACTTTTTTTCGACATACTATACTATAACTTTTTATGACTTTTTCGACATACTATACTATGACTTTTTCATAATTTTTTCGACATACTATACTATGACTTTTTTGACTTTTTTTCGACATACTATAACTTCTTATGACTTTTTCGAAGTACTATACTATGACTTTTTTATGAATTTTTTCGACATACTATACTTTCACTTTTTCGTAGTTTTTTCGACATACTATACTATGACTTTTTCATGATTTTTTTTCGACATACTATAATAGGATTTTTTTTTCACTTTTTTGACATACTATACTATGACTTTTTTATGACTTTTTTCGACATACTATACTATGACTTTTTTATCACTTTTTCGACATACTATGACATTTTTATGACTTTTTTTCGCCATACTGTCTTTTTTTACTTTTTTATGACTTTTTTCGACATACTATATTATGACTTTTTTATGAATTTTTTCGACATACTATACTGTGACTTTTTCGTAATTTTTTCGACATACTATACTATGACCTTTTTATAACTTTTCGACATACTATACTATAACTTTTTATGACTTTTTCGACATACTATACTATGACTTTTTTTATGATCTTTTTCGACATACTATACTATGACTTTTTTATGATTTTTTTTCGACATACTATAACTTTTTTGACTTTTTTTCGACATACTATACTATGACTTTTTTATGATTTTTTTTCGACATACTATACTATGACTTTTTTGACTTTTTTTCGACATACTATAACTTCTTATGACTTTTTCGAAGTACTATACTATGACTTTTTTATGATTTTTTTTCGACATACTATAATAGGATTTTTTTTTCACTTTTTTGACATACTATACTATGACTTTTTTATGACATTTTTCGACATACTATACTATGACTTTTTTATCACTTTTTCGACATATTATGGCTTTTTCAAAAAAGTTTTGACATATTATACTATGACTTTTTTATGACTTTTCGACATACTATAACTTTTTATGACTTTTTCGACATACTATACTGTGACTTTTTCGTAATTTTTTCGACATACTATACTATGACTTTTTTATGACTTTTTCGACATACTATACTATGACTTTTTTGACTTTTTTTCGACATACTATACTATAACTTTTTATGACTTTTTCGACATACTATACTATGACTTTTTCATAATTTTTTCGACATACTATACTATGACTTTTTTGACTTTTTTTCGACATACTATAACTTCTTATGACTTTTTCGACGTACTATACTATGACTTTTTTTATGAATTTTTTCGACATACTATACTTTCACTTTTTCGTAGTTTTTTCGACATACTATACTATGACTTTTTTATGATTTTTTTTCGACATACTATAATAGGATTTTTTTTTTGTCACTTTTTCGACATACTATACTATGACTTTTTTATGACTTTTTTCGACATACTATACTATGACTTTTTTATGAATTTTTTCGACATACTATACTTTCACTTTTTCGTAGTTTTTTCGACATACTATACTATGACTTTTTTATGACTTTTTTCGACATACTATACTATGACTTTTTTATGAATTTTTTCGACATACTATACTTTCACTTTTTCGTAGTTTTTTCGACATACTATACTATGACTTTTTTATGACTTTTTTCGACATACTATACTATGACTTTTTTATTACTTTTTCGACATACTATACTATGACTTTTTTATCACTTTTTCGCCATACTATGTCTTTTTTTAATTTTTTATGACTTTTTTCGACATACTATATTATGACTTTTTTATGAATTTTTTCGACATACTATAATATGACCTTTTTTATGACTTTTCGACATACTATAACTTTTTATGACTTTTTCGACATACTATACTGTGACTTTTTCGTAATTTTTTCGACATACTATACTATGACTTTTTTATGACTTTTTCGACATACTATACTATGACTTTTTTGACTTTTTTTCGACATACTATACTATAACTTTTTATGACTTTTTCGACATACTATACTATGACTTTTTCATAATTTTTTCGACATACTATACTATGACTTTTTTATGACTTTTTTTCGTCATACTATAACTTTTTATGACTTTTTCGACGTACTATATTATGACTTTTTTATGACTTTTCGACATACTATACTATGACTTTTTTATGACTTTTTTTGACATACTATACTATGACTTTTTCATAATTATTTCGACATACTATACTATGACTTTTTTATGATTTTTTTTGACATACTATACTATAACTTTTTCGTAATTTTTTCGACATACTATACTATGATTTTTTTATCACTTTTTTGACATACTATAACTTTTTATGACTTTTTCGACGTACTATACTATGACTTTTTCATCATTTTTTCGACATGCTATGCTATGACTTTTTATGACATTTTTATGACTTTTTTTCGACATACTATACTATGACTTTTTTATGATTTTTTTCGACATACTATACTATGACTTTTTTATGACTTTTTTCGACATACTATACTGATTTTTTTTATCACTTTTTTGACATACTATGACTTTTTGACTTTTTCGACGTACTATACTATGACTTTTTCATAATTTTTTCAACATGCTGTACTATGACTTTTTTATGAATTTTTTTCGACATACTATACTGTCTTTTTTATCACTTTTTCGACATACTTTGACTCTTTATCACTTTTTCGACGTATTATACTATGACTTTTTTATGAAGTTTTTCGACATACTATACTGTGACTTTTTCGTAATTTTTTATCACTTTTTTTCGACATACTATACTATGACTTTTATGAATTTTTTCTACATACTATAATATGGCTTTTTATGACTTTTTCGACATACTATACTATGACTTTTTCATAATTTTTTCAACATGCTGTACTATGACTTTTTCATGACTTTTTTATGATTTTTTTCGACATACTATAACTTTTTATGACTTTCGACGTATTATACTATGACTTTTTTATGACTTTTTTCGACATACTATATTATGACTTTTTTGACTTTTTTCGACATACTATACTATGACTTTTTTATCACTTTTTCGACATACTATACTATGACTTTTTCGTAATTTTTTCGACATACTATACTATGACTTTTTCATCATTTTTTCGACATGCTATACTATGTCTTTTTTATCACATTTTCGACATACTATACTATCACTTTTTTATCACTGTTTTCGACATGCTATACTATGACTTTTTTGACTTTTTTCGACATACTATACAATGAATTGTTGAAGAAGAAAGACATACTTCATTGATCACCCAGGGGGACATTTTTTATTAAACATTACACATGGGCCCGAAATACACACATACACAAACAGGTCCTCAACATGCATTGATGGAGAGATGTCCAAAGGAGGGGGTTGCCCATTAAAGGTGTCCGAGCCATTGGGGGTTCGGTGCCTTGCTCAAGGTTAAACTGGCACCTCTCCATATACATACTACATAAGTATGTCAAACAGTCATAGTATAGTATGTCGAAAAAAGTAATAAAAAAGTCATAAAAAGGCATAGTCTAGTATGTTGAAAAAAGTCTTAGTATAGCATGTCGAAAAAAGTCATAAAAAAGTCATAGTATACAGTATTCTGACGTGTCCTCCCACGTGTTGGCGAGCCAGTATTCTGACATCTCCTCCCACGTGTTGGCGAGTCAGTATTCTGACGTCTCCTCCCACGTGTTGGCGAGCCAGTATTCTGACGTCTCCTCCCACGTGTTGGCGAGCCAGTATTCTGACGTGTCCTCCCACGTGTTGGCGAGTCAGTATTCTGACGTCTCCTCCCACGTGTTGGCGAGCCAGTATTCTGACGTGTCCTCCCACGTATTAGCGAGCCAGTATTCTGACGTGTCCTCCCACGTGTTGGCGAGCCAGTATTCTGACGTGTCCTCCCACGTGTTGGCGAGCCAGTATTCTGACGTGTCCTCCCACGTGTTAGCGAGCCAGTATTCTGACGTGTCCTCCCACGTGTTGGCGAGCCAGTATTCTGACGTGTCCTCCCACGTGTTGGCGAGCCAGTATTCTGACGTGTCCTCCCACGTGTTTTACTTCCTCCCCCAGGTTCCCACCTGCCCTGTTTCCACGGTTCCAGCACCATCCGCGGCCTGAAGGAGCGCTTTCACATGTCTCTGACGGAGGAACAGCTACAGCTGCTGGTGGAGCAGCTGGTGGACGGATCCATGCGCTCCATCACCACCAAACTCTACGACTCCTTCCAGTACGTCACCAACGGCATCATGTGACCGCTGACCACGACGACAACAACTCCGTCAGACACTGATTAGGGGTGTAAAATACAACTTTTCTCACGATAAATCGATTCTTTGGACAATGATACAATATTTTCTGATTTCTTAACCCTTGTGTTGTCCTCGGGTCAAATTTGACCCGTTTTCAAAGCTTTTTATAACAGAAATATGAGTTTCTTAACAACCAAATTGCCCCAAAATAACTTGAATGCACGCATGTACGTTGTATGGAACCCAGACAACATATACATCCATGCATCCATGTTCTTCGCTGGTAAGATTAATGATTACATCCACTGAATTTTGGTTGTTTTATTTAATTTCATAGCATTTGAAAAACATTGTTTAAATGGTTTCAAAACAGCATCAAACTGACCAAACTTTGACATAAACCAGTCTATGATTCACTCAACATCCTCTCATCTATTCTCTAACTATTCTATTAGTCAAAGTAATTCATCATTTATGCTTTTTTTTCTAACTCAAAAATTAGGTATAATGTCATTTAAATTGGGTTTATTGACCATGAATAAAGAAAACGTTGAAAAGAGGGAGAAAAATATTTTTTAAAAAGTACCAAAAGCATAGAAAAAGTGACACAAATGTCAGAAAAAGTTCCAAAAAAGCACACTTTTCAGTTTTGACCCAGAATGATAAGTTCATAGTCGACGGGAAGACCACATAAGGGTTAATGTCTTTCGTGTTACAATATATCAATTCAATTCAGGATCCTGCGATCGATACGAGACGATATCATTTAAGACAAGTTACATTTATAGCAACTAAAATATGAATTGTCAGTTTAAGAACGGAGCTCTTTCGGACATTTAACTCTCTTGTTGTCCGGTTAAATCTGACCCATTTTGATCAATTTTGCCCCATTTTGCCCCAAGTTTCTACATCAGAAATTTGGGTTTTCTTTCAACCAAATATTCAAAAGAAAGTAACCTGGATGGCTCTCTACAACGCTCTTCACAAGCTTTATTCAATTTCATAGCATTTGAATTTTTTTATTATAAAAGAATGTTGAAATAAGTGACAAAAATGTTGGGAAAAAACACACAAAAATGTCAAAAGGTGCAGACATTTTTTTTTTTTTTTTTAAAAGTGACAAAACCATTGGTGGAAAGGCAACAAAAGGGTCGAAAAAGACGTCCAAAACGTTGAAAAAAAGTTTATTTTGACCCAGAAAAACCAAAAGTTGTGTGGTCGACGGGGAAGACAACACAAGGGTTAAATTAAAATCAAACTACTCTTTTTAATAAAAAGAATACATATAAAGTGGGAATTCTAAAATAAAAAGGCATCTTACAGATGATATATAAGGTAAAGTGGGAATTTCAAAATAAAAGCGCATCCTATAGATGCCGATATGCCGATGATATTGGAACATAGATCATTGAATCGATTCAGATCGGATGTATCATTACACCCCCTAACGGTGAAACTTGTACCAGCTGCTTTCATTTTTGGATTCAGCAAAATCTCACGTGATCTTCGCCGCTGGAAATCTTTTTACATTTCAAGCCAATCGTGGCGCTGACGTGGATTTGCCTGGATTCGATGTTCTCGTTTATACCTCCATTCTGTTCTCGTCACAACCGACTTTGAAGTTTCTACGGCATTTGTTTTTGAATGTGGTCGCTGAGCAGATTTTTTTACGTGATCTCAGATTTCTCGTGCTGCATTCATGGGCAGCTGGGAAAGTACAACACCTGGGACTTTTCCAGGTTGTGTTTGAAACACCAAACGGGCTGGAAGCGTCCGAATTTCAACTTTGGGTTTTTAATCCTGAGACAAATTCAATTGAAAAAGACTTCTACTGGATTTTACTCTGAACCAGCACGCGCTCAAACTCAGCTGTGGATCCGTTTTTGAAGGTAAACAATTCCTTGAAGGACATCAAATTATAATTTGATGAATTCATTTCATCATTTATTGGGTAAAACTCAATAACTCAAACTTTAGCATCGGTGGAACTTCAATTGTTTTTGGATTTTCGGCTGCTGATCAGACAAAAAAAAACATTTGTTGGGTTTGTCGTTATCTTAAATTCTAAATTCATTTAGTTACCTGAAATATAGGCAATGGAGGTTGTTCCTTGTTCAGTTGGTCGTTTCAGTCTTAAGGCTGTTTTAGGGGAGGTGGGGGGGGGGGGGGGGGGGGAACTTAAAAAACTTCAATTAGATTACATTACTTTAGAGGAAATGAAGTAATCTGATTACAAACAAAGCACATTGCTGAAAATCTCTCGTAATAACGAGATTCAGAATCGCATTATTACAAAATAAAGAACTCCACAAATTATGAGATGTTTTTCTACAAAATGCCAGGTGATCATTTTGGGATCTAGAAGGCATAATTTAGGATTTCTGTCTCCACTACTTTCCACTTCTTTGGATGACGTAATGTGCGTCTAAAAAGGATAGGCCGAATTCCAAAAAGGAAATCTCCAGAGAAAATAATCAATAGTCACCCAACGTTAGCCCAATATTAGTACTTTTTGTAATTCATTGACGTGTTAAATCCTCAGAAAAGCACGTTGATCATTAAACATATCTGCTAAAAAAATTGAACGTCCCTGAAGTTTGACAGCAGCTCGAATATCAAATAAAGGCGCTGACGCACCAACCCAATAATCGTCCGTCTGGCGAGGTCGGTGACTCGAGTCTGTTCGGTGTGTTCCGTGCCGTTGTCCGTCCGAGGAAACGTCGGCCTTCATTTTGGACCGACCTGACTTGCTGGGTCGGAGGGCGGGAAGTCGGACTCAATGACCAATCTGATTGGTGGAGTGCTAGCCCTTGACTAGCAAATCAGTGCACTTATGTTAAAACACATACCGGAAATGGCGAGTGGGATGAGTGACGAACGCCTCTCAAAATCTGATCAAAATCTGACGAAAATCTGACAAAAATCTGACGAAAATCTTTCAAACTGACCTTTGTTGATCTGAATGCAACTGCACGGCCTAGTTCTCACTTAAAATGTTTTCAGAAACACGTTTCGGTGAACTATCTTCATAAAATGCGAGATCGTATTCTGAAAGAGCCGCCATTATGGTCGGGCAGCAGCCAGACCCACGTGACGCGTTCGTCCAATCAGCTGCCGGTTTTCAGTTTTTGGGCGACAATCCAGACTAGCGGCGCCTGCTGTTACGGAGACGTATTACGTCTTGCGCACATGCAGAACGTACGCTCAAGTCGGCGTCTCTTCAGTGTGTTCCGAGGCACTTTTTGGACCAACTCGGGGAGCCGACTGGTCAGTCGGTCGGCCGTCGGGTTGGTGTGTCAGAGCCTTAAAAGAAACCGGTCCAACCCTAAAATACTAAAAGTGTTTGCTGTTCTTAAAGAACAGAATGGTACACGGAGAAGCACAACAAGTTGTCTGAGACGAGTTTATCTTCTAACAGAATTCCTTCTTGACGTGTTTAGTTTTAACCGTTTTCACCAGACATTTATCACAACTGTATCTATAGAAATGTTTATGTCTATAGTTATGTTTATAGAAATGGAAGCCAATTTTCAGCATTCTTCACGTATTTTTGTGTGTGCAAATTTAAAAACAAAAGGCTTGCAACACGACTCTAAGGACGTAAAATATTTAGGCTACATTTACATTGTTTCGCTTTGGTTTAAAAAAGGGATATTCTCCCTCTCATTCCCCCTGCTCTGGCGTTTCCCCCTCTCATTCCCCCTGCTCTGGCGTTTCCCCCTCTCATTCCCCCTGCTCTGGTGTTCCCCCCTCTCATTCCCCCTGCTCTGGCGTTTCCCCCTCTCATTCCCCCTGCTCTGGCGTTTCCCCCTCTCATTCCCCCTGCTCTGGTGTTCCCCCCTCTCATTCCCCCTGCTCTGGCGTTTCCCCCTCTCATTCCCCCTGCTCTGGCGTTTCCCCCTCTCATTCCTCCTGCTCTGATGTTTCCCCCTCTCATTCCCCCTGCTCTGGCGTTTCCCCCCTCTAATTCTCATTCCCCCTGCTCTGGTGTTTCCCCCTCTCATTCCCCCTGCTCTGGTGTTCCCCCCTCTCATTCCCCCTGCTCTGGTGTTCCCCCCTCTCATTCTCATTCCCCCTGCTCTGGCGTTTCCGAGCCCCTAAACCGGAGATATTTGGAAACACTTCTGAACATCGACACTGACGCCAATAACGCTTAAAAACCAAAACGTAGCGATGTAAATGTAGCATTAGAAAATATTGGATGGATTGCCATAAAAGATTTAATTCCGATATTCGTAACTTTTCTTGTGGTGATTTTGGCAAAATGACCGAATCCCGTTGGCTGTACTTTAAGCATGCTAAGTATTAGCATGTCCACTCGCTAACCGTTAGCATGCAGTCTTGTCTCCAGGCTGCATGTAGCCCCAAAGTGCTCAAATGTTCGTCTACATTAGCGTGACTTTTTTTGAAAAATACTTGTACAAACATAATTTCTACTGCTAATTATCTTGTTTAATGCGCAATTGTTGAAGCAGATTTGGAAGAACTTCTCGCACAACTACACGCGCAACCTTACAAGTTCAACATAATTTGCTAAAACATCAGCGTGATAACATCTTTTAGTTGCTAACAAGAGTGTTAACATGCTAACGTTAATGATTCCAAATATTAACGGTGCGTTTTGTTTGTCAGAAGTGACAAACAAAGTTTGTTTGGATCTATCATATTTTTCATGTAGCGTTGAGAATTAACAGACCTACAAATTGCTGTTTTTAGTACGATTTATTGTGCTAATTGAGCTAATTGCTGCCTTCCTAAAATGTACAGATATTTTAAGAGCTTTTAAGACTTTAAAAAAAAAAAAAAGGATGAATTGTGATTTGTTAATTCACGAACGAGCCGAAAACTTGAGGAACGTAGAAACGTTTTATAAACGTGACGAGTGTCTGGTGAAAATAGAAGAGTGCAGTTCACTACACGACGACACGTTAAAGATGCTAACAATGCTAACGTTAACAAAACTCTACAGTGAGTAACAGATCAGACTTACTTGAATGGTTTCCCGCCCTTTTTTTAGGGGCTACCGAGCGGCGAAACGATTCCTTTTTGCAACATATTTATGCAAAAAAAAATCCATGTTCCACTAACTGTATATCTGTGTATAACTCTGAGCTGAACTAACGTGGTACCGTTAACGCGTCTGTCAACAATATATATATATATATATATATATATATATATATATATATATATATATATATATATATATATATGCGCATATTTAACACACTCTCGACACTCCTCCTCCCTGATTGGCTGTCGGAGATACATTCCTGTGATTGGCTGAATTTCCTGAATATGTGAATGTTTTTATAATATAATAATATTCACTAAAACAAATAGTTTTTCTCAGACTGATGTGTGTGTGTTCTCAGTAGTGACAAGCAAATGGCTTCTTGTTTTTAACATTTATAATGATGTCGTAACTAATGTCGGTAACACTTCCAAACGGCTTTATTCCAGTGTTTGTGTCAACATGTTTTAACATAAAAATAATACTGTGTTTTTGTGTCTTTGAGAAGTCAGAGTGAAATATTCTTTGTGTGTTTTTGGAATTGCACGTTAGATTAAAATACTTAAGGGAGGACCTCAGTAGGCTAGCTAACAACTTATTAGCTACTAGTAAACAGTAGTTAGTTAGTTAGCTACACGTTGTTCGGGTCTGCTCGGTCCTTTCATTGCACGTATCGAGCCTGAGGATCAATTTAGGTTCATAATCAACTTATGCCCACCTAGTTTTTGCCACTTTTTCTGATTTTTGCTGCTTCTTTTCAATGTTTTTGCCTCGCCTTTTTGCAATTTTTTTTTTTTTTTTTATTTATTTCAGAGTTTTGCCGCCTTTTTTTCGAAGTTTTGGGCAATTTTCTTTCCCACATTTTTTCTCATTTTTCCCCCCGAGTCTTTTGTTCGACAATTTTTTTTTCAATGTTTTTGTTGCCTTTTTTAAAGTTTGTTTTTTTTTCGAAGTTATGGCCGATTTTTCCGACATTTTGTAAAAACAATTTCCGAGTTTTTTGTTCGACACGTTTTCCGATGTTTCCGACAATTTTGTTGTTTTTTTTCCCGTCATTTTTGCTGCTTCTTTTCGACGAGTTTCTGTCTTATTTTTTCAGACAATTTTTTCAATGTTTTAGCCGCCTTTTTTGGGCAATTTGTTTTCCGACATTTTGTCAAAAACATTTTTATGTCGACCAAACTGTAAGTGAGAGAAAGCTGTGTGACACATGCTATTAATATGATTTAAGATATGAGAAATAAAAGCTCATCTGGCCCTGGATGTGATCCTCATTTACCTGCAGTTACAAAAGTCAAAGAGGTGAAAGAGGATTTGATCTCTTTCAATTTAGGTTCACGTTCAACTTTAGCCCACCTAGTTTTAGTCACTTTTTTGGGACAATTTTGGTTTTTTTTTTCCGGAATTTTTGTTGCATTTTTTCTATTTTTCTATGATGGCTGTGAGTGAGGAAGAAGCAGTTTAGATTATTCAAACTGGGCTTTTTCAGCATTTTTGGTTCCTTTTTAATATTTTTGTTGCTTTTTAAAAAAAAACTTTTTCTAAGTTTTGGGGGATTTTTCCGACATTTTGTCTTTTTTTTTTTTTTGCAATTTTTTTCTAAGTTTTTCACTTTTAAAAAAAAATAATTTTGTTTTGTTTAAGTTTTGGGCAATTTTTCCAACATTTTGTCTAATATTTTTCCGAGTTTTTTGGTTGACAATTATTCCGATATCCCCTTTTTCGAGTTTAAAAAAAAAAAGAAGAAAGACTTTTGTAGCATTTTTAAAGGGCTTTTTTACCGAAGTTTTGGCCGATTTTTCCAACATTTTTTTTTGCGTTTTTTTTTTTGTCACTTCCCTCAACCCATGCAGACATGTCCCGGGACCTCCCTACACAGTTACTAACAGTATAATTTCAAAGCTTCTCACTGGAATAAAGCCAGCGTGTCTCGTGTTACCGTCATTAACATCTGTACAGTTGTATTTTTTTTTGTGCGTTTTGACCACTATTGAAGAAGAAGCACAGCTCTGTTGTTGTAAAAGCATCATGTTACCGTTACCGCTAACCGTTAGCCTGCTACTTTATACGCCGCCGCGCTTCACAAGGACGCAGCTGTGACTCAAAGTTTACCAGATAAGCAACTTATATAGCAACCACTCTTTCCTGTTCTTTGCATTTTGTGAATATGTATGTATGTAAATGAACTGTGAGAGAAACAGATGCCTTGAGATGTACAGAAGCTACAAAAACTCTTATCAATGCAACCGAAAGGTGTCCGAGAAGTGCTTTTATATTAAACGTTTTGACCGCTTCGGGGACGAGTTTTAACACGAAAACGTATTCCTCTCCTACGCCCGGCCAGACGGGACTCACGGTCCTTTATATTTAACTCAATATTTAAGTTATGGAGTCCCATTTTGACATGAAAAACATCCAAGGATGTAGAAATACTCTC
>NC_050188.1:23578710-23581210 GCF_008315115.2 Sander lucioperca
GGGTGTGTGTGTGTGTGTGTGTGTGTGTGTGTGTGTGTGTGTGTGTGTGTGTGTATCTGTGTCTGTGTGTGTCTTTGTGTGTGTGTGTCTGTCTGTCTGTCTGTCTGTCTGTCTGTCTGTCTGTCTGTCTGTCTGTGTGTGTGTGTGTGTCTGTGTGTGTCTGTGTGTGTGTGTGTGTGTGTGTGTGTGTGTGTCTGTGTGTCTGTGTGTGTGTGTGTGTGTGTGTATCTGTGTGTCTTTGTGTGTGTGTGTGTGTGTGTCTGTGTGTGTGTCTGTCTGTGTGTATCTGTGTGTCTTTGTGTGTGTGTGTGTGTGTGTGTGTGTGTGTGTGTGTGTGTGTGTCTGTGTGTGTATCTGTGTGTGTGTGTGTATCTGTGTCTGTCTGTCTGTCTGTCTGTGTGTATATCTGTGTGTCTTTGTGTGTGTGTGTGTGTGTGTGTGTCTGTGTGTGTGTGTGTGTGTCTCGACAGATTACGATGATAATAAAGGAGTCTATAGGACGACACAGTCCGAGTCCTTCTCTCTTCTCCTCGCTCCGCCCTGCTGTGACCCCTGACCTCTGACCTGAAAACACAACGACATCGACATCATCATCATCATCACCATGACAACAACTACACAAACAGACAAACAACAGCAGGAGCTTTTGGCTCGTTCACATCAAAGAGAAAGGGAATATTAGCGTGGCATGAATCGCCTGAGTTTGATTACGGGATAATTTGTGTTTAAAGGACAATTCCGGCGCAAAACTAGCCTAGGGGTTAATAACAGATGTGTACCTACTCTGTCTCTCTCTGGGACATGTTTTCATGCTAATCCAATGAGTTTGGAGCTTTAACGAGGCTACCGCGGACCGCTGGTTAGCTTACAATGCTAGTATTAGGGGCATGGGGACACTCAAATTAAATCGCTATTTAAAAGGAACACGCCGACTTATTGGGACTTTAGCTTATTAAGCGTAACCCCCAGAGTTAGACAAGTCCATACATACCCATCTCATCTCCGTGCGTGCTGTAAGGCTGTCTGACGGCTCCACCGGCATCAGACCATCACAGAACATGCAGGTGAATGGTTCCAGCTAGCCTACTGCTCTGAATAAGTGACAAAATAACGGCAACATGTTCCTATTTACATGTTGTGATTTGTAGAGTCACAGCGTGTACAAAAAACAACGTAACATGAGACACAGACATCTTCTAACCGTAAACAAACGGGAACTATATTATCAGACAGGCTTGCTGCAAAGCTAATCATTCCGCCCAAGTACTATATTCTTCCGCCTGAGAATATAGTTCCCGTTTGTTTACGGTTAGAAGATGTCTGTGTCTCATGTTACGTTGTTTTTTGTACACGCTGTGACTCTACAAATCACAACATGTAAATAGGAACACGTTGGCGTTATTTTATAGGCTCGTTTTGCGCAGGAATTGTCCTTTAATCGCGTTACTAAGTGTCAAATGGTTGGTTTATTTTAAGCATAAAATTCTGAAGATTTTAGAAAAAAACTAAAAAAAAAACGTTGGAATATTACGCACCATAACAGAGTATTTATACGGAGTTGTATATAGTTTTTTGCGCTGTTTTCTAAGTTTTGTTTCTATGCTTCTGACGATTCTTTCGAGGTTTTTGTTTTTCGCCTTTTTCAAATATTTAAACTGCGCAAATTGGCGGCGGCTATTCGTATCTTTGCATTGACTTTCGGGGTCCTATCCTGCACGCAGCGCAGCGCGAAGCCGGACGCAAGTGTCTTTGCTAGTTTAAGACCGACGCAGTTGTCAGTTTCCCATCCAGCGAATGCACCTGCATCCATCTGTGGCCCATGGGCGTGCTGGTCTTACAGGGAGGTGTGTTCAGGTGCATTCTGAGCGTGCTGGTCTTACAGGGAGGTGTGTTCAGGTGCATTCTGGGCGTGCTGGTCTTACAGGGAGGTGTGTTCAGGTGCATTCTGGGCGTGCTGGTCTTACAGGGAGGTGTGTTCAGGTGCATTCTGGGCGTGTTGCTATCTTAAGGCAGCGGGAAGTGATGGCACCATTGACCAACAAAAACCTGGTCTAAAGTCAATAACGCAGCATTTCATTGTTATTTTAACAGAACGTTAGTAAAATGCTCCTAGGCTCGTGCACAGCAGCACACACACATGCAGAAGATTACAGATAAAAATATTACGGTGCAAATCCTCCATCATAACAGCAATGCTCCAAGGTCCAAACGCGCCTGGCTTTTAAAGGGAATGGGAGATGATCTCTGATTGGTTGATTGCATGTTACGCCCCAAACACCCCTCTGATTAATGAAGACACTAAGTACAACCCTTTTGAACCATGCACCCGGCACACGGACATATTTTCGCTGTCAAACTAGCAAAAGTGGATTTGGGACACGCCCTAAACGCACCTGCACCAGGCGCTTCACGCCGTGCGCTCAGACCGTTAAAATAGGGCCCTGTGTCTAATCTGCCCGCCCAGATTTGCACGGAATTTGCACTCAATCTGAACGCACCG
>NC_050188.1:23586210-23591210 GCF_008315115.2 Sander lucioperca
TGACTGTCTTAACAGAAAATAACTTCTAACAGCCCTGAAATCACAATCACCAAACTACACCAGACTCCATATAAATAATCACTACTTTTATCATCGTAAAACACACTTCATTCAAAGTGGACAGAAACTAAATAAAACTATCAAAAGCCGTCTTGGTTCGTCTTTCCACTGTTCCAACAATCGCCACTCTGGTTTGGTTGAAATAAACCATTAATTCACCCATTTACATGTGGAAATATGCTGGCTCTATACACGCTAAAAGTAGTGATTATTTACATGGAGTCTGGTGGAAATATGCTGGCTCTATACACGCTAAAAGTAGTGATTATTTACATGGAGTCTGGTGGAAATATACTGCCTCTATACAAGTTAAAAGTCCTGATTATTTACATAGAGTCTGATGGAAATATGCTGGCTCTATACTCGCTAAAAGTCCTGATTATTTACATGGAGTCTGGTGGAAATATGCTGGCTCTATACACGCTAAAAGTCCTGATCATTTACATGACTATGGTGGAAATATACTGGCTCTATACAAGCTAAAAGTCCTGATTATTTACATGGAGTCTGGTGGAAATATACTGCCTCTATACAAGTTAAAAGTCCTGATTATTTACATAGAGTCTGGTGGAAATATGCTGGCTCTATACACGCTAAAAGTCCTGATTATTTACATGGAGTCTGGTGGAAATATACTGGCTCTATACAAGCTAAAAGTCCTGATTATTTACATGGAGTCTGGTGGAAATATACTGGCTCTATACACGCTAAAAGTCCTGATTATTTACATGGAGTCTGGTGGAAATATGCTGGCTCTATACACGCTAAAAGTCCTGATTATTTACATGGAGTCTGGTGGAAATATGCTGGCTCTATACATGCTAAAAGTCCTGATTATTTACATGGAGTCTGGTGGAAATATGCTGGCTCTATACACGCTAAAAGTCCTGATTATTTACATAGAGTCTGGTGGAAATATGCTGGCTCTATACATGCTAAAAGTCCTGATTATTTACATGGAGTCTGGTGGAAATATGCTGGCTCTATACACGCTAAAAGTCCTGATTATTTACATGGAGTCTGGTGGAAATATGCTGGCTCTATACACGCTAAAAGTCCTGATTATTTACATGGAGTCTGGTGGAGTCTGGTGATGTTTTTTTTTTAGACATTGTAGTCGCTTTTCTCAATGTTCTTGTTGCTTTTTAGGACGTTTTTTGATGCATGGAGAACAGTGGCGGAGTATACATGCTGCTTCCTGTTTACACAGACACGCACATGCCCAGTGTGTGTGAGTGGTCATGTGATGTGTGTTGTCAGACGTGTTAATGCACACCTGTGGGTCGACCAGCCAGCCGTGGTACAGCGGGATGTCCAGCAGGTCGAACGCGATGCACTCCGGCGTGTACTCAAAGTCCGTCACTCCGGTGAAACGAACGTTAACGTCCAGACCTGTGGACAGCTTAGGGAGCACGGCCATGGCATCACTCATGTTCTGAAACACACACACACACACACACACACACACACACACAGTCAGTTTTTGCTGAAGTTTGAATCAACAGGTAAATTTCAAGTATTTCAGATTTCCTGGTACTAAATCTGCAATGGAAAAAGGTGTGTGTGTGTGTGTGTGTGTGTGTGTGTGTGTGTGTGTGTGTGTGTCTGTGTGTGTGTCTGTGTTTGTGTCTCTCTGTGTGTGTGTGTGTGTGTGTGTGTGGGTGTGTGTGTCTCTGTGTGTGTGTGTGTGTGTGTGTGTGTCTCTGTGTGTGTGTGTGTGTGTGTGTGTGTGTGTGTGTCTCTCTGTGTTTGTGTCTGTGTGTGTGTGTGTGTGTGTGTGTGTGTGTGTGTGTGTGTGTCTGTGTGTGTGTCTCTGTGTCTGTCTGTGTGTGTGTGTGTGTGTGTGTGTGTGTGTCTCTCTGTGTTTGTGTCTGTGTGTGTGTGTGTGTGTGTGTGTGTGTGTGTGTGTGTGTGTGTGTGTGTGTGTGTGTGTGTCTGTGTGTGTGTCTCTGTGTCTGTGTGTCTGTGTGTGTGTGTGTGTGTGTGTGTGTGTGTGTGTGTGTGTGTGTGTGTGTGTGTGTACCTGCTGGAAGTTGAGCTCCATCCCGTTGGCCTTCTCTCTTGGTGTAACAGACAACACACACTCTCCTGCACAACAAACACACACAAACATCGTCATAAATCCACATAATTACAAAAAAATTACACTAATTAAAAATAAATCGAAAATTAATGGAAATTATTATAACAAACACATTTTTAAAAACAAAATAAAATTAGAATATTTGTTTACAATAAAGACTGCACAATATAAACTCAGCAGCTAATTAGATGACAGTGTGTGTGTGTGTGTGTGTGTGTGTGTGTCTGTGTGCCTGTGTGTGTGTGTGTGTGTGTGCTTGTGTGTGTATGTGTGTGACTGTGTGTGTGCCTGTGTATGTGCCTGTGTGTGTGTGTGTGTGCCTGTGTGTGTATGTGGGTGACTGTGTGTGTGCCTGTGTGTGTGTGTGTGTGTGCCTGTGTGTGTATATGTGCCTGCGTGCGTGCGTGCTTGCATGTGTGCGTGCGTGCGCATGCGTGTGTGAGTGCATGTGTGCGTGCGTGTGTGTGCGTGCGTGCGTGTGTGTGTGTGTGTTACCTAGGTGAGCCATCAGGTCCTCAGTTGTGACGACTTCAGTCTGAGCAGGAAGTTTAGCCTGAAAACACACAGAGATCTGGTGATAATAACGGTCCAAAAGTAACCTTCAGGGCCCATGAAATAAAGTCGGGAAAATACACCCGACCCACAATGCTGCAATATTGTTTTTTACAGAATAGTACAGAATTAAATTGAGTTAAATAATAATATGACTATCACATGGCTGAAGATAAATATCTAGAACTTCAGATACAGTATTAGGGGACCACTAAGGTCTATATAAAAGAGACTTCAGATACAGTATTAGGGGACCACTAAGGTCTATATAAAGAGACTTCAGATACAGTATTAGGGGACCACTAAGGTCTATATAAAAGAGACTTCAGATACAGTATTAGGGGACCACTAAGGTCTATATAAAGAGACTTCAGATACAGTATTAGGGGACCACTAAGGTCTATATAAAGAGACTTCAGATACAGTATTAGGGGACCACTAAGGTCTATATAAAAGAGACTTCAGATACAGTATTAGAGGACCACTAAGGTCTATATAAAGAGACTTCAGATACAGTATTAGGGGACCACTAAGGTCTATATAAAAGAGACTTCAGATACAGTATTAGGGGACCACTAAGGTCTATATAAAGAGACTTCAGATACAGTATTAGGGGACCACTAAGGTCTATATAAAGAGACTTCAGATACAGTATTAGGGGACCACTAAGGTCTATATAAAGAGACTTCAGATACAGTATTAGGGGACCACTAAGGTCTATATAAAGAGACTTCAGATACAGTATTAGGGGACCACTAAGGCCTATATAAAAGAGACTTAAATATATATATATATATATATATATATATATATAAAATAAATGTAGGAACCTTCCAGCGGAGGAACAGCGTGTTCATGATGGCCAGCAGGGGGCACGGCCCGTTCTCGCTCTGCGTGATGATGGGAGTCTTCTTCTCCTTCCAGGTGATCCACTTCACCAGGTAATACGCCGGCATGGACGGCCCGGCCTCCGCCGCAGCAGCGACAGCTACAGCGCCCCCTGTGGACAAACAGGGAACAACATTTTAATGAAACGACCATTATATGTTAAAACTCCAATATTCCGCCCATTGACAGCCGTGTTGTAATTCTGATTGAACATTATTAATTATTATTCAATCTACTTTTAAACTGAATGTGATTTCAGTTTGCAGCAGCAACCAACAACTCCCTGCTCTCACTCGTACTCCTCATTCTGCTGCTGTCGTAAACAATAAATATAAATGTTTTTTTTTTTTTTTTGGTACGTTTCTGTTGCGTGTTTTTTTTTCCCGGAAAAATAATTGCATTTTTTCAGGGGAAAAAATTAGCTTTTTGTGCGTTTTACGATATTCTTTGTGTTCGCTTTTTGCGATGTTTTTCTCACTACAAAGCAACTTTTTTGTTGCGTTGTTATTTATTTTTTTTTTATTTGTTTATTTTTCCGAAAAAAAAAAAAAACAAAACCACAAGAAAAACTTAATTTTTTTTGGAAAAAAGCGACACAAGAATAACCAAAAAATATTCTGAAAAATTTTAAAAGTGATCGTTTTTTTTTTATAAAGTTATGGTCATGTTTTAACTTTTCTGTTTAGTTTTTTTCCGATATTCTTGTCGCTTTTTTTATGTTTTAGTCACTTTTTTATTTAATTTTTAACTTTAGTTGCATTTTTTTTTAATAATTTTTTTTTTTTTTCCCGGAAAAAAGTTTGCTTTGGCAGAATATTTTGTTCTTCTTTTAGCTTTTGTCTCTTTTTTATATATTAGTGTCGCTATTTATGAGGTTTTTGACACTTGCCCGATGTTTGTTGTTTATTGTTGTAACACTTTTTCAACATTTGTCACTTTTCTTCATTTTTTTTAATAATTTTTTTTTTTCAGAATTTTCTTTTTAGCTTTTCCAGATTTTTTTTTACGTTTTTGTTGCGTTTTATTATTTGTTTAAAACGCAACAAAAACGTTTAATTTTCTTTGGAAAAAAGCGATTTTTTTTTGTTTTATTTTACTTTTGTCGCTTTTTGTGTTGAAGTTTACGTTTTTGTTGCATTTTCTTTTTCTTTTTTTTTGCTTTTTTCGAGGTTTTTTGTGTCGCTTATTCCAACATTTTATTATCATTTTTTATTGCGTTTTTTTTTTTTTTTTTTTAATTCTTTTTTTTTTCGAAAAAAATAATAATAATTTTAAAAAAAAACGCAACAAAAACTTTTAATTTTCTTTGGAAAAAAGCGACACAAAATACGCAAAAACAATTCTGAAAAAAACAAATTTAAAAGTGTTTAATTTAAATTTTTTGCTTATTTCGAGGTTCTTTATGTCACTTTATCAC